>NW_013548921.1:0-127865 GCF_000499425.1 Eimeria acervulina | reverse complement strand
GCTGTACAGGCAAGACAGAGATAATGAGCATCTGTGAGGGCGTATATGCATATATATATGTATATATGCATATATGTATATATGCATATATGTATATATGCATATATGTATATATGTATATATGCATATATGTATGTATGCATATATGTATATATGCATATATGTATATATGCATATATACATATATACATATATGCATATATGTATATATGCATATATGTATATATGTGCGGAGAATAGAACGGACAGACTAAAGAAGCGACATAACAAACCAAAATGCAAGCATTACAGCAAACGAATGAACACGCACAATAATAAAAATACTATACACGGAGCAGAATAAACAAACGCAGAACGAACAGAAAAAACAAACAAAACAGGAACCGTCGCCGTGTGCATGCCGTTTATGTTGTCTCCTTTGTCTCCTTTGCCCCGTGCTCACCTTCAGCGATTATTAAATAATAGCGAAGAGGCTCGCCTTGAGAAAAAAAACAAATGGCAACACATTCAACAAGACAGCGTGTGTGCTGCGCCTCAGCTGTACGTACACCCCGCGCGTGTGCAAATGTCTGCAGGACGTCTCCGGAAGCTTCACTGGGGCCGCCACGAAGGCCTTATCGACTCCCCTCATTGAACAGATTACTGCAGCAAGAAGGCATGCGAACAGACTGCAGCGGCTGCTGCTGGCAGCAAGAGAGAGGAGAATCAATCAACACGCACGCCAGGCGCAGCAACACCAAAAGATACAACACACAACGGCTCCCTAAGCACACCTCACACACAAGACACTAACTCTCCGTTACACTGAAAGCGGCAGGGCATGCAGCAGATTCTGCTGCCGTTGTTTCTGCAGCTTGTGCTGTGGCTCCTGCCGCGGTTTTTGCTGCAGCTTGTGCTGCTGCAGTTTCTTTCTGCAGCTTCTGCTGCAATTTCATTTGCAGCTTCTACTGGAGGTCTTGATGCTACGCCATATGCGCCTGAGGGCGTTGGAAGGAGGTGTGGATTGGTTTGGGCTGAGTAGTTGACAGCAGAGAGGCCCCTGAGCTGTACATTACTGGACTGAGTAGACTTTTAACTGCTACGAATGAAGAGAAGCCTTTTATTATTATTTTTAAATAGAAGGGGGTTGCTAGCCAACACTGATACAGGTAGTGTACGCCTAAAGGATTGTCTTCGTTTGCGGATTTGGGGTGGTTTCGCTGCTGAAGAGGCAGAGGAGAGACAGGCTGTACGTACTCAGGACAAAGAAAAGACAAGAGATATGAAAGAGACAAAGATGTCCTTTATGTTAACAGAGCAGCTTCACTACTTGGTACGGATATTGAAGCTCAGCGCATCTTCAATGAACAGCCGAGCGATCTGTTTTCATGAACTCATGGACGAAGAACTCAACACAAAGGCCCTGCTAAATTATAATGGCGATGGGCTTTACTATGAGACTTTTCGGGTCTTCCATGTCGCATATTACACTTGCTGGTGTATTTTCTTATTTATATTATTTGTTATCTTATTTGTTTGTTTGTTTGATTGTTGGTTTGCTTGCTTGCTTGCTCGCTTGTTTGTTTGCTCGTCAATTCGTTCGTTTGTTCGTTCGCTCGTTCGTCTATCTGTTGTTTGTGTGCGTTGTTTGTTTGTTGGTTTGCCTGTTTGCTTGATTGCTTCCTTAATTGAGTGCTTGTTTGCTTACTTGCTTGATTATTTGTTCATTTGTTTGTTTGGCTGTTTGTTTAAACTTTTCCGTTGCCTTCAACCGCCTGTTTGCAACAGGCGGTGGCTTCCTCCGTTGAAATCCTTTCCTACTGAGAAGTGCTCGCATCTATTTTAAATTAAAAAACACAAGCTCTCTTGTCACTCAGAAGCGGCATCTATTATTAGTTATTAAGTATTTACTGTACAAATAATTTAACTTGAAACAACTGCCCCCGCTGCCTGTCGTATTCCGTGCTCCTGGCAATGCAGTGTGGCACTGTTAGCATTATTTTCTTGTGTCTTTCTTTGTCTGCACTTTGTATTTGATTGTTCTTTGTATTTGTTTGTATTCTGCATTTGTTTGTACTTGCTCTCCCGGTGTTAAATTGACCTCCCCATTGCAGTTCAACTTTTTGCCATGTTCCATACACTAGACCCCGCACAGGAACAGCAATAAAAAACACTTACATAAAAATAAGAAAGCAATAACAGCCATAATAATCAGAAGAATAAAACAAGAAAATACGGACGGCAGTATGTAGACGAAAAACGAACAGGTCCAAGGGTACATCAAAGACGAAGCAATAACTAGCAAAAAAGACAAATGGTGGAATAAACAAATGGCCCTCCAGATGAAACAGAAAATGAAAAAAACTTGCCGCGGAACAAGGAGCCGCTCTGTCCGTCTGACTCCACTTTTCGCTTCAGTGTTTCGCTACAGTGGCAGCTCTATTGCTGCTTTTAACTCTCGATGCTGACGAAATCTTATTTCGAATATAAGACACAATTTGAGTAGCGTTCCTACTCAATACAGGCTTTAGGCATCAAGATACGATTCGTGTGACGTAAAGCAGTTGCATACGCCAAAAATGTAAAATATATAAGGGAATACACCTTACCAAATGTACCAATGGAGTACCAGTCCAGTCTTCTTTAACACAACACACAAACCCATCCAGTTTCTCCTTTGTCTTTCGATGTTGTTTTCTTTGCTCTTGAACGAGAATAGCCGTTTGACGGCTCAGCGTTGTCAAAAAAAAACACTTAATACCGTTTGGAGGTTCCATCTTGTTCAAGAAGAAAGGCAGCAAAGAAAAAGGCAAATCAGCCTCCTTTCTGATTAGCGGCACATGCAAAAAAACGAAACGAAGAAGCCCCGCTATAAAGCCATTTACTCGTATTACATGACCATCCGCAACAAGTGAGAACAAAAACTTGAATCTCCTAATGCATGCAGCAAGACCATATCGGAAGCACTCACGTTGTACCTTCACCGGCCCCAGTTGGTTGCAGCTGTCAAGCGGTGCTAGTATTCCCATTCAATGATGTACCCTAAGAGGCAGGCAGACTCTGCACAGCCTGTCTTCACACCGGTGTAATAAGAGTCTGTATCGACTGCCTTCATATTGATATGTGCATGTGAAAGTCTGTAATGACGGTCTTAAGGTTGCCATACTAAGCGCTAATGCCTTCGGTCCTCCAGTGAAAAATCGAAGAGGTAGCGAAGCTGAAACACATCGAAAGGCTACTGAGACGGCGTATGCACTCTGCTAATCAACTATCTCCGTATTCAACTTGATGATGAACGAATGCTGCCTGTTGTTCATCTTCCTCTACGCACCTTCTTGCGGCCGTAAGTCCTTCCATAGAAACTGCGTCCTGCTGTTGCCTCCTCTAAACGGTTCAATCACTAACTTCTCTTTCATCTATCCCTCCTCTTCTACGTTCTTATGCGCAAGCAGTAATATCAGATTGATTTGCTAAAACGGGCAAAGACACACAGAGACCCGGCGAAGTGGTAGCGAAGGACTGTGCGGAGTCCCGGTCTTCCTGCCTCTGCTGGTGTTGTTAAAAGCGTTTTCCATATTAACACAGAAGTCAATTCTCTTAAAAACCCTGCAGATAAAGAAATATTCCAGCGCTTCACACCAAAGACACAAACCGACACAAACCGTGTTGCAGTCCTGACTCCGCGCCAGCCAAATGGTGCAACCAAGCCCCAAAGCAATGAAAATAAAGTTTCTGAGAGCTTCTTCTACAGTATAAAGGCTTCATTTTCTAACCCATTGGTGTTAGTACTTCAAACAAAGAGCCTGTGAATCCAACGCGCACAGAAGGACCGGTGCCTAGGCAGTGTGGTGTGGTGCTTTCCTGCTTTGTAACGCCACAGGGCGAGCGACGCTTTCCTAATCTTTTTCCCTTCGAGATAATGGCATTGTTCGGGGAGGACAAAAGTAAGTGGAAATGCCAACAGATAGAACCGAGACCTGCCGGACCCCAACTAACGCCAAACCGCTTCCTTGTGGGAATGCTTCTATGAGTATTGTGTTGGAATAGCTTCACATGGGCAGCATTACACATACAAGGCCAGCATTCGCTGACTCCGGGGTCTAATAATATCTGCTAGCGCTACGGCATGCAGAGGGGAGCGGGGGCTGCAGTCGCCTCCTTGATTTTGGTGTGGGGTCTCCGCAGTTACCGAGTTGGAGGCGTTCGTTACGCTTGCACGCAATGACCCCAGCATCTTGCACAGGCCGGAATTGGCATTCTTCAAGGAGTACCTGCTCTCCCTAGGCGCCAAACTGCCAGACCCTCCAGCAGAAGAACCAGAGGAACAGGAAGTCCGTCAGGTGTAAAGATGGATAGACCCGATCGACACGTAGGAGCAACCCGTTCTCGTGTGCCTGCCCCAGTGAGCCATGCCCCCTCTCTTTGAGAGATGCACGCTGACATGTTACTCTGGTGTGCGTATGGCTCTTCTGCAGTCTGAGGAGGATACGTTCGAACCTGAGTCGCTGAATGATGAGGAGGTCGTCGTGCCTGAGTCTACGCCTGCTCCACCTCTAGCACCCGCTGAGGAGAGGGAGCTAACTGACGAAGACTACGAGAAGCTCGCCAAGGCTAAGGAAGCAGCCACAGAAGCAGCTGAAGTAAGGGCTGCTGGGAAAGCTTAGCGACTCCTACTTGGAAACACGGGGGGTTCCATCATTTTATTCATTGCTGGATACCCCAGGATTGGCATGATGCTGTGTGAGCGTACAGGCAGGAGATCTCAACAGGGCAGTTGAGTCTTACACAGAGGCACTGCTGGTCGGCAACCCCACTGCGCTTCTATACACGCGTAGAGCCGATGTCCTGCTGAAACAGAAGAGATATGCTGCCGCAATTAGGGATTGCGACGAAGCGTTGAAGCTGAATCCTGACAATGCAAGGGCCTACCGAATCCGTGGCACTGCCAACAGGCAAGGAGTTGCACAACATTCTGTATTATGAGGGGATGCATTTTGGAGCTTTCACGGGGGGGCTTCAGCAGCGACGCTGCAGGAGTTTTCGTGCCTTACTTCAGGTACCTTGGACATTGGAAGCAAGCACACAGTGATATAGAGATGGGACAGAAGGTGCGTGGATTGCATACCGGAAGCTACTTATCGATTGAGTCCTCTTGAAAGCTGGGCTAACCCGCGAGTGCAAGTCTGCGCTGAGGTGTGGACGCGCAGATTGACTACGACGAGAACATTTGGGATATTCAAAAACTTGTTGAGCAAAAATACAAGATAATAGAGGAACACGAGAGAGCTGCTCAGCGCAAGAAAGAAGAAGTAGGGCAGCGCAACCTCTTCCTGAACATGTCACCATCGTTGCGCTACGTCCCGTCGTTCCTGCTTCGCATGTATGCAGTTTGAGGGTGCACATTTCGTATTTCTCAGAAAGAGAGAAAGGAGCGCGAGAGACGAGCAAGGGAGCAGCGAGCCAATGCGCAGAGGGCGTACGAAGAGCAGAAGAAGCGCGAAGCAGGTAGGAAGGCTTGAGCTGATAAAATCAAATAGCAGTTTGAGCATATATAGTGTATCGTACTGTAGTTCTCGTAGCTAGAAGATCTGTCGATTTTCTACAATATTTTTGGATGGTTGAATTTGGATTGTTTCAGGTGGACTGCCTGGTGGAATGCCATGTGGAATGCCTGGTGGAATGCCATGTGGAATGCCAGGTGGAATGCCTGGAGGCATGCCTGGAGGCATGCCTGGCGGAATGCCTGGTGGAATGCCTGGAGGGATGGGAGGCCTAGGTATGGTTTGTTCTGCATGTCGTTGGTACAAATCGAACACTCTAGTTGTTGCTATATAAGATGGAATATTTACGTTTGGCTCTGTGCGCGGTGTGTTTCTGCAGGTGGATTACTCGGCTCCATGAATGATCCTGACGTCCAGCAGTTGTTTTCAAACCCAAAGGCAAGTTCTTGAGCTGCTTCGATGTATTGAATGGCACTGCACAGATTTTGTAGGGTTTTGCTTTGTTCTGCTGGAATTTTTGCAGATGATGGCAGCGTTTCAAGACATTTTGACGAACCCAGGTAACATGGCGAAGTACAAGGATGACCCGGATATCGCAGAAGCCATTTCTAAGCTAACTCGTAAATTTGGTGGAGGCATGTCAGGCGGCTTTAACGTTCCACATTGACGCACTAGCAAGTACGAAGTCAGTTACCGCGCTTTGCTTCTACTTGCATGCAGTCATCCTGCAGCGTCTACGTTTCCGTTCTTATCTACTATTGACCAGCCGGTCTAGAAAGAAACTGAACACAACCATTATTTTTGCAGCCGCGTCTCTTTGAAATGCGTCTGCACGCGAGAAATTGTGGCATGACTTGAGTTCACAAGTGCGTGCCAAGTTGGATACTGCTGCGTCTGGTGGTTGGCGCTTTTACTGCCATCCGCCCAGGCGTTGCCCTTCACCCTGTTCATGTTGTTTATTCTTCGTAGTCACTGAGTAGTTGGGTGGTAGGGAAGAACATACCTGGAATGGAGACCATCCTTTCCATCCCTCAGCACGAGCAGCAGATTCGGCCCAGCGGGGAAGGAAGGACCGCGGCCCACCTGTAGTTAAGGAATGTGGTAGAAATCAAGTAATTTTCCTATCAGAATTGTTTCCCTACGGTAGGTTGGCGAATCAAAAACGTATTGAAGTTGGAATAGTGCGAGGCAGGAGGCGCCGAAATCGAGCACGTAGAGGATGAACCTGAAATTTTGCGGTGACCCACTGTGATGAAAATGAGGGTAGTTTCATTCGGCTCACTCTAATTGTGTGACAATATCCGCTAGCCACAGTTGCTTCAAGGTGAGGAGTAATTATGCATATGGACGTGTAGAAACGTCGCCTTTGGGTACTTACAAGATGCGTAGATAACAATATGCTGAACCAGATGAAGCCGCTCATGAACAAGATCGCCAGGCCTGAAGTAAAAGGTGATAGAACGCGTTCCCAGAGTTGTTGCATATATGGTATTAGTGCATACTCATGCCTAATGCCAGCGTGATGCTGAGATGAGTAGGCTTCTTGGAGTAGTAGTACAGCAACCCGCCGAGAATAGCCATGGACAGCGCACCACCAACCTGGATAAAGTAGCATAGCGAGGGCACAGGGAGGATTCAGACAAGTAGCCTTACATCTTGGACGAAAAAGTGGGCGATCAGTGAAAGGAAGCAGTATCCAGCGATGGAGAGGACTCTTGGCTTCGACTTTTCGAACTCGTCGCCCTCAATGGGGATGTCCTCAGGGCCGCCCACAAACATCTTAGAAATGGTGTGATGTGTAAACAGTGGGGATCCTTAATGACACAGTCTTAAGGATGCATCAAAATCTGACCAAAATGGGATGGTAAACGTAAACTTATGGACAGGATACCATCACCGCTGGTGCAGCTCGCCATGGCTGTCTGTACACTCCAGCCGCCGGTGACTTGAGGGCCGCGATCGGATGCGCTAGTTTATTTCTTCCTACTGAACAGGGGTCGTTTTGATTATATTGTATTATTCAGAGGGGATTATTTACTAATTTATACCAGGTTCAGCCGTAACGTTGAACCCGTTCATATCTACTCCGTTCCACGGGTCACTCCCCCACTAACTGCAGTCCTCAATTACGAAATCAGCGTGAAAGCCCCAGTCCCCCGGGGAAAGCAAACGAAATGGCCTGCATTATTTCGATTCCAACTAGATGCAGCGGGATTTTTACGTGATAACTAGATTGAATGCAAATGCCTTCCCAAATTGCACCACGCTGAAGACAGCTGCAGCCGCCTGCAATCAGCAGGAGCAGTGAGCAGCTCAGTAGCAGAGCAGCTCGGCATTAGGGCTTTGCATAATACATGTATCACCCAGCAAGTGTGCCAATTTATTTGCTTTCTCTCGCACCAAGGATCTAGCAGAATCCCTTCATACCCGAATTCCCGACAGCTTCGGGCGCCTTAAGCACTTGGCCAATATTTTCCCAGCTTATGATTCGCTAAAATGCTCCAGCCATATTGAATGCATAGTGCATACCGTCACAATGGATCGTCCTAGCGTAGGTGTGAGCGCTGCAGTTGCTTCGCACGCTCTAACCGCAGAACTACTTTTTCTTTGGTATTAGTGCAGCCGTGAGCATTGTTGCATTGCTTTAGAATCTAAAAACAGGCGCCAGAGTCGGTTCAAAATGTATTCTCCCGGCAAGACGGAAGTGAGTATAGGAAGGGCTAGAACGGCGCCCGGGTCAAATGGGCGTGAGAGAACTCTCACCTTTGGGCCTGGGCCATGCCACTCAGCTGGGCTGATGAGTAAACTTGAAGGTTCGCGCAGTTACATACTTTTGCCCTGCTTCTGGAAGACTTTCGGTCTCACTATTATTACGCGAGCCACATTTCAGGGTGCTGCACATGCCCCCAGTTATTAGCATGAGTAATAGCAAGAACAGCTGGTCGCCGTTTCCTTTACCCCGTTCAAGAGCATGTACTGCACCGGTCGTCTGGCGCAGCACTCAACCAAGCTTTTGCACAGCCGTCCTTACATCTATGAACTGATTCTAGTTGAATCAGCTGCAATAAAGGAAGCTGCGCTTTATGCATCACCATTCAGCAATTTAGAGACCCTACGCAAGATTGGACTCCCCGAGAAGTTAATCATACTGCCCACTGTAGCTCAAGGCTCCTGTCTTACAATGCGGATGTAGGGCCTTCCAGTTGCAACCAACTGCACAGACTGCATGCGTCAAGGGGAAAAAAAGAGGAGGTTTGCGCGTACTTCTTAGCAGTTCCAGGCACCCTGGTGTTTCCAATTCCCAAAATCCATTTAAGCTAATGCGTCTGTCTGAATGGGTTGTATTAATCGAATGCCATGATGATCCCTTACGAATCATCAAACGCGTGATAGCGTCGTAGTATCCCGTAGTGGTTTCATATGGACAGGATGCACCACCACTTGTGCGGCTTCTTTCAGATCCAAAAAGGCTCCCCCACGCGCCGCAAAAGCGAAAGGACGGACGGCGCCAGCGTGTATATCACGGGCCGTTCGTATATTCAGAAAAATGGTTATGGCTTTTTGGAAGCATCAGATGAATGTCCTTTCGTGGTCACCCCGGACTGCATTGTGAGCCCCTCTGGAGTGTGCGCACCCCTAAGGAGCCTGTATCCTCCTGCCTCCCGAGAAGGAAACACCCACTTCTGTTTCGTTCAGAGATACCGTGAGTGCGGGGGTGGAGGGTGCAGGTGTTTGACAAGGTCATTGAAGGAGTCACCTATACCAAAAAAGTCGTGCTGCGGAATCGTGAGAAGGTTGGGAGGCGGCTGAGGCTGGAAGTCGACCCCCAAAGTCCTTTTCGCATTTCCCCTTTAAAGTACCCCGTCGATGAGGCCATCGTACAGCCGGCCGCTGCCAGCAGCGGAGAACGCCCGCTTGCCTCCCGCGCCTCAGGCCTCGTAGCTACAGGAATGCGTGTTCAGGTAGGCATGCAGAGGGGCGTATTAACTCCCCAGCAACGACGACCAAACAGAAGTGCATCACTAGGCTGGCATTGCTAATTTGTACATTCACGCTCTTTTCAACCTGGAAGAAGAACTTTAGGAGGGCTTTTCGAGGAGTACGCCCCCAATAGGGCTGATATGCTTTCTTCCTTCGCCAAAGGAAGAAAACAGCTGTGCCTGCAAAACCATATGCTTCAAGGGCTGGTTTCCGTGCACTCTGCAGGTTTGGGTGTCCTTCACAGCGACGCCGCAGGCGCGTGAGGCCAGGGGTGTGTTGGAGGTGCACACGGAGACCGGGTCCTTCGCAGTGCCTGTAAATTGTTCAGCCTTGCAGTCTTAATCAATGCCTCCACGCATATAGCCAACCCCCTGCTTACTCCCCCATCATTACTTTTAAGTCATTATTCATATGCTGCCTCTGTGGCAAGTGAGAGACCAACACAATGCGTGCAGCGTCCCACAAAGCTCCCAAGTTGAAATTTGCCTGAGTCCTCTCATGCGCCACAAACAATACATCTTCAGCCGCAAATTCTGAGCTTTTCGGGTGCTGCTGAGGAGAAAGCTCTGAAGAGCAGGTGCAGGCGTGCAGGCCCCTCCACGTTGGGGTTCTCATGGCAGCACACTTTTGTCAGGCGATGCCACTAAGGAGAGAGCAGCAGCTGCTGCTGCGTCTCGTTTGTTGGCCTCCGTTGGCCTCTTTCTGCAGGTGGTGGCCCGCAAGGAACGTCCCCTGTTGGAATTGCTGCCCCGCTGCCTGACCTTCAAAGCAGTACGTCCAGGCGAAGCCGCTGTTTTGGAGTGAGGCAGCCCTTATACACTGCTGCTTTTACCCCTTATAACAACTAAAAGCATTCAGAGCTTCACTACCTTCAGCTGCAGCAGCAGCAACAGCAGCAGCTGCAGCGGATGCTGCAGCTCCTGCCCTTTCAGGATTTCTTCCCAGGGGCTCCGCTCCCTTTTTCCTTGCCGTTTTCTGCCCCTGTATGCTCCTTCCCCCTCTTCTTCTCTCCCCCCTATTTCTCGCCTTGACGCCAGGCTCCCTTTTGAAGGGCCCAAGCAGCTGCATCAGCTGCTGAGCAGCCTTCAGGGCCCCCGACCTAGCCTGCAGTCCCACCACCGCCAAAGGCAAGCCACCACGGATGTTGCCTGGCGTCTAAGTGCAGCTGCTGCTGTTTTTGTGGCCCGCAGGCTGTGTTTGAGAAATGCAGGGGGAGAGGCAGTCCTGAGGCCCGTGGTGGTGCCCGCTGCCACCCCCGCCCCTTCAGCTGTGTCTGGGAGGCCTGCAGCAGCTTCCTTAGCCGGTGCTGACGCTGATGGTGCTGTTCCTCCTAGTATTGCTGCTGTTGCTGTCCAGAGGGGGCACTGCAGGGTGGGGAGTAGCGAGGAAGAACCCTTTGAAGTATCTGATAGAGAGGTGTTTTTGCCGCGGGGGCCCGACAGTTCTGCTCTACTGCTGCGTTTCGTTCCGCGACGTCCTGGGCATTTTGCTGCTTCTCTTCTGCTGTTTTCTGCGGGGACTCCACAAGATAAAGCATCTTGCCTTGGTTTTGTTGAACTGAGGGGAGTGGCTGAGGCTGCTGCGCTGACTCTTAAAGATTTCTGCGGAGCCCAGTGGCCTGTAGGCCGCCTCGTGGGGCTGTTCGCCGGGCTATGTTCTTCGGTTGAGATCGATACGCACAAGGTTGCAGGCTCCGGCACTCGGAGGCAGCTGCTCCGGGGGGCAACAGCAACAGCAGCAGCAGCAGCGGCAGAAGCAGCAACAACGGCGGCGAGTGCAGTAGTCGTAACGGCGACAGTCGCAGGCGGACTCAGTGACGGAGATCTCAAGGCAGGGGCCACGCTCCTTAGTGAGGCTTCTATCATCCGAACGATGGCCAACTGGATGCCACGGCTGCTAGACTTTGGATGTTCTCTGGTACATCTGTGCCATCAGTAGCAACACCAACAACAGCAGCGACAACAGCAACTGCAGCACCGGCAGTTGGCTGCCTCTTGGCCTTTTTATTTTGTTGTGAGTCTCAAAAAGAACTGAGTGCCGCTTTAACTCATTGTCCCCTCCTCTCGGCCTTCTCTGATGCGCTGCAGCGTCAGGGTCCCCCTGTACTTCGCACGGTGACTCTTTGCAACGAAGGGAAACTCCCCATACGCGTCCAGTGGCGCGGCCATGCAGCAGCAGCAGCAGCAAACTGTGCTGCAGCTGCGTCAAAGGCCTTCTCTGTGTCCCCTCCTGAGGCAACCATCTTAGCCCAAAGCGTTGCCTCGTTCTCCTTCTCCGTCGACCCCAGACTACTGCCAGCCTGCTCTGCAGACAGCAGGAGCAGCAGCAGCCACACGAAAGGCAACGGTAGTTCATTTTCGTCAGAAGTTTCTCTTTGGGTGTGTGGGAGATGGCCCATGAACGCCATGCCGCTGTTGTATTTTTGAATTTGGGCTGGCTCTCTTCCTTACTCTCTCTGCCTCACTGTCTCTATCCCTCTTTTATATTTGCTGCTTGTCCTTATCTGTGCTTATAGATTCTGGGCGTCTCTCGTGGCGCTCTGCTTCCCCCACGTGTGCTACTGAGGCATTGCAAGAGCCCCACCTTCATCTCCTCAGAGGCGCAGCAGCAGCAGCAACCGTTACAGGCGAACAGCGGTGAGCTGCTGCGTTGGCTGCCGCTGTTGCTACCTCCTGAGCCCCCTCCACAGGCTGCTGAGAATGCTGAGAGAAGCAGAGCGACGGCTATGGAGGCTGCGCCAGCAGTCGAAGCAGATGAAGGACTCAGAGACTGGCAGCTGCTGCAGCTGCAGCAGCGCGTCAGCCTAGAGACCCCCAAAGTGCGGGTCTTCCCTCCCCCTCAGCTGCAGGGCCGCCGCGTCGTTTTAAGGCTCAGGCCTGCTGCAGTTCATGCCATCCCCTTCAGAGTGAGGAATGAGGGACTCACGCAAGTCCTGATAGCTGTACACCCCACCGTGAGAGCCTTAAAAGTCAGGTGGCAAGGCCCCCAACGCTGTAACAACAGCAGCTGCACCAGCTGCCTCTGCAAGAGCAGCAACCACAGCAGCACCTGCTGCGGCAGCGGCAGCAGCAACAGCGGCGACAGCAACAACAGTTGTTGCTGCTGCTGCTGCTGCAATGGCAGCAACAGGTGCAGCGAAGCAATCGCTGAAGGATACAAGACCGCTTGGTTTCTTCGCCTTGAAAACGAAGAAATGGAGGATTTTGAGAGAGAGAAAGATACGGCAAGCAACTATCTTGCGTACACCTTCCACCCTGAACCCTAAGCCCAAGCCGTAAGCACTCCATTTAGCCCCTTATTTTGCGGTTGTTGGAACGCGAAAACCGTTAGATGCATTCTTTTCTGCAGGTCTTCGGTCAGGGCCCGCAGCCTTTCGGTTTCTTTTGTCTTTCCTCCGACGGCGGAGGCCTCCTGGCCCCTCTCAGTGAAGAACAGCTGCTGCTGCGGCTGCTGCCGCTTTGCTGCGGCACCATATCTATAGAGCTTCCTCTTTCAGTCTTCCCTCCTTACCTCATCAGCAACCCCCCTCTGGCGGCTGCTCCTGTGCCGCAAAGAGCAGCGGCAGCAGCAGACCCTGCCGTTGCTGCTGCAGGAGAGCCCAAGCCGACAGCTGCAGCAGCAGCAGAAGCAGCAGCAGACACTGAAGACCTCCTGCAGTTGGCTGTGCCATTTTGTGTGGAGGTGGCTGTTCCCCTTGTGGCGTCGTCTTGGCCCCCACAACTCCACTTTGGCACTGTGAGGGAGTCGGCTGATAGCTTTTTCTTTCATCTCACCTGAACCAGCATGACCCACCAGTGCTATCAGCAGCAGCCGTAGCAGTAGCAGCAGTAGCAGCAACAGCAACAGCGGAGCCGGAGTGGCTGGTGAAGGCCGGCATTTTCTGTTGCTGCAGCTTACTGCTGGTTTTGTGTGTGTGCGTGTCTCCGTTGCTGTTGGACTTTGCAGGTGAGGGCGCACACACGCAGCAGTCGGGGCCTTCTCGTCCGCAACATATCCCAGTTTCCTGCCGCCGTCCGTCTTCGCCTGCCAACAGCAGCAGAAGAATTCTCTGCTGCTGCCACTACAGACTCGGCGCTGCTGCAGGCAGCCCAGATGAGCGCTGCGGGGGCCTTTCCCTGCCATTTCGCATCTTCCCTTGAGCGCGCCCCCATGGAGCTGCCTGTTGCTGCCGCAGCAGCAGCAACAGCGGCAGGTGCAACGCCAACAACAACGACGTCCCCGTCACCACTAGCATCTACAACAGCACAGGCAGGTGTTCCTTCTGCGAAGGCCGCTGCTGCTGCTAGCAACACTGGGTATGGCAACCCAGCAACAGCAAGAGCAGTAGCAGCAGCAGCGGCTGCAGACGGAGGTCAAGATGCCTCTGTGACGGCAGCAGTAGAGCCAGATGCCCGCGTGCCCTCCTGCGTGAAGTGTCTTTGCGTGGACGAGTCGTTGCGTTATTCTGAGCCCTTCTTCCGCCACCCGCGAAAGGCAGCTGCCGACGCTGCAGCAGCAGCAGCTGAGGCAGCAGCAGCTGAGGCAGCGGCAGCTGAGGCAGCAGCAGCAACCGCACCTACAGCAGGACACGCTGTAGATGGCAATGAGTTCGCTACATTGCAGGAACAGCACCTGGCCTTGCAGCAACATTTGGTCGAGTGGCAGCTCCAACTAGTGACCGCGCAGCAGCACCAGCAGCAGCAAGAGCATCAGCGGCGGCATCAAGATTGTCTGGAGCCGCAGGTAGTGGTAGGTTTGTCTGGGCAACTGATGGTGTATCCTTCTTACTTGCTGCTGCCCCCCGGGGGTGCCGCCGTATTCTTGGTGACCTTGAGGGCCTCTCACCCCCAGTCCCTTCGTTCCTTTTTGTTCGTAAGTCTTCCTCGCCGGCTTCCCTCTGTGGTCTATGTAAACCTCATATCTACTCAGTACAGAGTGTGTACACCTGCTAGCCCACTGCATCTTACTGGCAGAGACTGCCCGCCAGCTATAAGGACTAAGGGGGCAGCAGCTGCAGCGCTGCGGCGGGTTGTGTGTTGTGCTGTTCAGCTGGAGACTCTTGAGGGCTGTGAACTTCTCCCCATTGCAGTTGAAGCCCGAGCGGCTCTCCCGCTGCTGCGCCTAAGCACCCACCATCTGCAGCTGCCGCCGCTCTTCTTGCTGCAGCAGCGGCTGCTGCAGCAAAAGCTGACCCTGTACAACGACGGAGACCTTCCAGTCAGAGTTCGATGGACATCGCTTACACCCCTAGGAGATCAAAGAACTCAAGAGCAGCAGGAACAGCAGCAGCAGCACCAGGGGAAGGAGGGATTGCATCAGCAGCAGCTCTTCGGGTCGCTTGCGCCGGTGTCTGTTGGCAGTCGACAAGGCAGTTTGCTGCTCTCCCTGTATCCTGATGATTTCGTTTTAGCACCCCGCAGCAGCAGAGCCGCAGACATCTCCTGCGTAGCTCTTGCGGTGTCTCCTCAGCTCGAGGCGAGAGCGTTCTGCAGCGGGGAGGGCCTGCTGCTGCCCCTGCAGGTCTCCTTTTCTGCTGCCTCTAGCGGAGCCTCTGTCACGTACGCCCTCTTCTCGCAGCAGCAACTCAAGGCCGCGGCTGCGCTGCTCCAGCAAACAAGGTCGCAGCACCAGAACCAACCGCACATCCAGCAGCAGAGCCACACCCACAGCCGACAGTCTCATACACTCCACCCGATTCAACAGCACCAGGAATCACAGCACCAGCAACTACACCAGCAGCAACAGCAGCAGCACGAGCAACAGCACGTGCAACTGCAAGAGCACCAGAGCCCCAGAGGTGAGGATCTCAGCGACATCTGCACTTTTTCTTTGCGCGTGGGTGACGATGGCACTCGAGGAGCATCAGACGGATCTGCAGCAGTTGCTCTCAAGGCTGCTGGCATCGGCCGTTGGTTCTTCTTGCAGCAGCAGGAGGGTGATGTGGGGCAGACAGCAGAGATAGCTGACGAAGTCAGGACAGAAACAATCACAGCAGGGGGAGATAGCGTTTTTCTTTACCTCCTCGCTGTCAACAATTCACCCATTCCCGCCTTTCTCCAGCTGCAGGCGCTCGCACACGGACACCTGCAGCAGCAGCAGCAGCAGCACATGCACCAGCAGCAGCAACTGAAGCATCCCACACACTGGGACGACGGCAGACCTGCTGGAACCTTCCTCTGCCCTGACTGCAATAGCAGTAGCACCAGGGACAATAGATGTGGCGTAGGCACGGGCTACTGCACCAGAAGTGGACTAATCACCTCCTGGGGAGTGCTAATGGATCCGTGCGCTACCGCGCGGACAGACGGCAGCAACAGAAGCAGCAACGGCAACAAAACAAGCAGCTGCAGTAGCAACGCAAGCAGCAGCAGTAGCAGTAGCAACAGGAACAGCAGCAGATGCACCAGCAGCGGTAGTAGCAGCAGCAACAACCATAGGGCATTAAGTCCCCCCTCTCCGACACCTGAGGCCTTGCTGCTACAAGCGGTTTCTGCTGTTGCTCCCCCTGAGCTGCGGCAGCTTCTGCCTGGTTCGTTTGGTTTGGTAGACCGGCCTTCCTTCAAGACAGCTTCGGGCGTAAGGAAACTTCAGGCAGCAGCAGCACGGCAACGGCGGCAGAAGCTGTACCGCGCAGCCCGAGGAGGCTTGGTGCTCATTCCCCACCCCGAAAGCCGGCTGTTGCTGCAACAGCATCACGCCGTGCTTCTCGCGATTGAGATGTTCGCTGCCGTCCCTGCAGAGTTTGCCGCTGTCTTGCAACTGTGTCTCGAGCCTTTGCCGCTGCAGCTGCAGCAACAGCAGCTGCAACAACATCTGCAGCAGCAGCTGCAGCAGCAGCTGCTGCCGCAAGTAGCAATCATTCCACTCAAGGTGCCAGCAAGAGGGCAGCTGCTGCTGCTGCCACCCCTTCAGGAGCGCCTCCGCCTCCGCAGTGGCCTGCCGCCGCTGATATCCGCCCAAGTGATGCTGCAGCAGCAGAACTTGGAAGCGAGACAGCAGCAGAAAAAACTGCGACAAAAGCAGCAGCAGCTCACAGGCCTCTTTTCATATAGAAGAGGAGACAGACTTCTCCCTCTCAAAAATGCATTCTTTAGCGAACGCATTCCCCTCAAAGCAGTTGCGGCAACAGACGTGCAGGAGCAACAACACCAGCAGGAGCAGCAGCAGCAGCAGCAGCAGCAGCAGCAGCAAGATGATGAAGAGCAATGTGTAAGCTTTAAGGTAGAGAATAACACCAACCATTGGCTGCGAGTTCAATGGCTCTTGTACGATATTGGCCTTTGGGAAATGCAGCAGCAGCTGCAGCAACAGCTGCAGCAGGCAAACACCTTGAAAGCGCTAGCGCTTGAAACGTTGCGCCGACGCGCAGTCGATATGGCTCGTGAGGCAGCGGCAGCGGAAGCAGCAGCAGAAGCAGCAGAAGCAGCAGCCGCTGCTGCTGCGGCTGCTGCCCCCGTGGCATCAGTTGCAGCCACGCGAAAGCCTCAGAGGTCGCAGCAAGCAAAAGCCCCTGACATGGCGGCTCAGGCAGCAGCATCAGCAGCTGCTGCTGTTGCTGCTGCAGAGGAGGCGTCGATGAAAGCTACAGAGGCTGCGGCAGCTGCTGCTGGTGTGGGGATAGCAGAGGCCAGCAACGGGTGGCAGGCGTTAGCAGTGGCGAGCTTGGCAGATGCAGAAACAGCAGAAACAGTGGAAGGAGCCGCAGGAACAACCTCAGCCAATCCGACAGACTGTCCAGCACAACGTGCTCCACAGATGAAAGTTTTAATTGGTGCTCAAGGATACATGGGTGCAGCACACGTTTTGAACACAGCCACAGGAGAAGCGGCAGTCTCACCGAAAGCCGCAGCCACAGCCGCAGCCGCAGCCACAGCGGCAGCAGGAACAGCAACGACGGCAGCACCAGTAGGACTGCAAGCAGCAGCAGGGGCTGCAGCAGAAGGATTCGCCGAAGTGGAAGCATCAGCAAGGCGTACAGCGGGGCAGATGGGGGAAAATGAAGCTGCGCTGCTGCCTCCAGAGCATTGTTTGGTCACTGCAGCAACTCCTCTCTCGCGCGAGACGAGACTTGTTGCTGCTGCCGTTGCTGTCCTCAGCTCCCTGCGAGATCCTGCTGCACGAATCAACCAGCCCCTCTTGCAATCCGCGGCACCAAGAGCAGCAGTTGACCTCACAGCGGAGGTTTGCCCTCCTAGTGCTGCTGTTGCGCATGCCGCTGCTACTGATGCTGCTGCTGATTCTGCTGCTGCTGCCGAGTCGGAAGGAGGGAAGGGTCACGGACCAGGTGCAGGGGGTGCGTGGACAGCAACAGCAGCAGCAAGGCGATCCTCTAATTTTCTCTTTCAAGCAAAGGTTCCCCCCGGAGATGCAGCATGCTGCAGGAGCAGCTCCATGAACAGAAACCATTGTTGCAGCGTACAGCTGCAGTCGGTTCATGGAGGCGACCTGGTCTTGAGCCCTGCATCAGGCGGCACAGCTGGCCGTGCACCAGCCTCTGCAGTTGCAGGAGGTCATGAAGCAGTAAGTGGAGCAGCAGCAGCATCGGCGGCAACAACTGTGGCGCCTGCACCAACAGCACCAGCAGCAGCAGCAGATGTTCAGGGCTTCGTCGTTCCACGCCTGGACCCTTCTCCTTGTATTATAGCCCCTCACGGCCTCGCGGAAGTCTTTTTGCGTTGTGGGGCCCTCCAGATGGTCCCTGGAAAATACAGGCTAAGGGCAATTGCTCTCGCACAACCCATTCCTGCCGATATCGCGCGGCAGGAAGCAGCAGAAGCAGCAGCAGCACGAGCAGCACCTGCCGTTGCTGCTCCTTCACCCGCGAACAAGATGACCCAGGAGCGCAACTACTCCTCGCAGTGTTTGCCGCCACTGCAGCCCCCGCAAGCTGCACTTAGAACTCTAGCTATTCCCGTGGAGAGCTCCGGCGCCCCCATCAGCACCGGCACACAGCAGCAGAAGCAGCAGCATCTACAGCAGCAGCAACAGAAGCAGAGGGTGCAGCGGTCCGTGGGGGCGAATAAGTGCAGCACTGCGAAGGGCCGTTCTCCTTATTTGCCTTCTCTGCAAGGGAAACAGCAGAATTCATTTCTGACGGGTGTTGGCGGGCACGCTGCTGCTGCAGCTGCTGTTGCTGACGCCGCAGCTACTGCTGCACCTGCTTCTGCTGCAGCTGCAGCATGTGCTGTGCCTGGCCCCAACGCTTCTGTGGCAGCTCCTGCACAATGTACTGCTGCGCCCTTAATCATAGACTTCAGTATCTGCACGCGCCCTCCCACCTTGTGCGTGGCTTTAGGGGGGGAGCTCTCGACAGCAGCAGCAACGCCCGCTGCAGCTGCAGCTGACTCCGGCGCCGCATCAGCTGCAGCGTTCGCCGCAGCGGAGGAAGAAACAGCAGAGACGGGTGATCTGGGCACGCTTTGGTTTGCTGCTGGGGAGTCTGCAGGAGACAACTGCGACAGCAAGCCAACAGCAGAGTCAGCTTCTGCTGCTGCCTTCCCTGTCTGTAAGGAGCTGCTGCTGCAACCCGCCAGGCACTGCGCCTCAGTCCGCTGCGCAGTCTCTGTAACAGGAAAGGCCTTTAAGCTAATCAAAGCCGAGTTGCTGCAACAACAACAACAGCAGCACCAGCAGAAGCAGCAGCCTCAGCGGCAGCAATTGGAATTGCCTATCACAGAACAGTTGGTGGGTCGAGCAGTCGCCGAAGGGCATATGTATCGCATTCCGGCGCTGGGCCCCCGGTTTTCTGCAGCGACGAGATGAATAAGGGCAGAGCGCAGCAGTCCAAGGATAATGAAATTACTGCTGCTGCTGCTGTTGCAGCTGCTTCCGGTGCTGCTGTGGCTTGTACTGCTGCTGCTGTTGCCCTTGTTATTGCTGCTGCCACTGGTATTGCTGTTGTTGATGCAGGAACTGACTATCAAGCGGCGGCAGCAGCTGCGGTTGGTGGTGGAGTTCTCTCCGCCGTTCGAGGACGCGCGGCAACAGGGAGGAGACAGCAGCTGCAGCAGCAACAGCTGCTGCTGTGGTGAGCTGGCCATTACATTCCCAGCAACATCGCCGCCTTGCCGTGGAGACGAAGACGCAAGATTAGCGCATCGTCTGATGTTGCTTGCACGGCAAGCCAAGCAGCAGCATCAGCAGCGGCAGCAGCTGCAACCGGCAGCACACAACGAGGAGCCCCTCTGTGAGGCTCTTCTCAGTGGCATACTTCGGCTCTTGAGGCCCCAAGAAGATCCCAGGGCTTTCTTTTCTTTAGGCCTTGCAACCCTCCGGCAACAACAGCAGCGTGACAAGCAGCAACAACAACAACAACAACAACGCCTGCAGGACCAGGAGGAGCAGGAGCAACCAGAGCAGCAGGAGCAGCAGGAGCAGCAGCACACAGAGCTCTCCCTGCTGCACTGCGAGCAGCTGGTGCAGCTCCTCGATTCGTTGTGGCCGGTGGCTTCAGAAGCAGCAGCTGCCGGCCTTGCAGCTCGACGATCCTTCGCCACCTCCTCCGACCTTGATTACTCCAGCAGGTGCGCAGCAGCAGCAGCTGCTGCGGCTGTAGAAGCCCCTTCTGTTGTTCCCGCTGCAGCGGGGCCGGTGACGACCCAGGTTGTGCCTTTAAAGGGCGTCTGCAGAAAGACGATGCTGCTGCTTTTGGCTCCGCCGCAGCCGTCCACAGCAGCATCAGTAACAGCAACATCAGCAGCAAAGGGGGCTTGGGCTACCTACTGCGACCCCCACTCCCCTCTCCTGATTGACTTCGGTACAACACACATCCAGGCCCGCAGGCGGCCTAGCAGAGTGCTGCAGCTGCGCGCCGTCTCCACGGCAGCTGTGAGTTGGCAATTCGGCTTATGCAGCACCAGTGGCATCAGCCGCAGCCGCAGCAATAGCGGCAGCATGCGCAAAGTTCCCAAAATTGAGGAGACTGCCACTAAAGGAAGCACTGACCGCGTCCGTCAATCATCCTGCTCCCTCTAGAACCTCAACCCTATACCCTAAACCTTAAACACGAAACCCTACACGCTAATCCCCCAACGACGAACGCTAGGTGGTGGGCCCAGGTCTAGAAGGCGGGGTGTCATATGTTTCTTCAGGCATTTTTATCGACCGAGGAAGAGATAAAAGGAAGTCAAGAAGAAGCGTTTGTGTTGAGTCCAGCAGCTGGTACACTGCCCGGCATCGCAGGCGGAAGCAGAAACGGCAGTGGCAGCAGAAGCAGCTGCACCAGGGGCGCCGTCATACGCATACATTTCGCGTCCGCAAAAGACACAGAAAATTGTTGTTGCACCGCAGCTGCAATCTGCTTGCTGGTGCAGTGCAGCAAACGGAGTGGCCTGAGGGGCTTTCTTCGTTCGGTCTTTGTCTCTGCCTTCGCCGCTATTTCTATTTGCATTGTCCCCTCGCTGTTTACTTCGACTGCATCTGTGTCTTGAGCTGATGCACTCCCTCATGAGCCCGCGTTATTCCCTGTGTTGCGTCTGCGTGCATGTCTCCTTCTCCTCCCTTATTTTCGTTTGCGTTCTTGTGTGTTATTTATCTCTTTCTCTGGCCTTCTTTCTGTCTGTCTGCACCTTCATGCGCTTACTGAATCGGTGCGTCTCGTTTGCGCCCATGGCCATTCGTAGTTTGCTACTCTCTTTGCTGCAACTGTTGCTGTTTGTCTTCGGGCCCAGGCCAACTCATGTGGGCCCTCACTTCTCTCTCTTCCGGCTGTCTGCGGAGTTCGCCCCCACCCAGTTCGTTGCCCTGCGGGGCTTCGCCACGACAGACGAAGCCGCCGACATCTCCGCCAGCCTAGGGCTCAGCGAACCCCCCTACCCCAACCCCCGACGGAATGAAACCTGGGATATTCATCCCCGCCATAACCCCCTCATTGGCATCTCCTGTGACACTCATACAACCCGTAGTCCCCTCACTGACGCCTCCTGAGGTATTCATACACCACTTACCCCCGTTAATGACACCTCCTTAGATATTCACACACCCATAACCCCTCACTTGCACATCATGAGATATATATACACCCCATAGCCCCCTGGCTGATACCTCCTGAAGCACTCATAAACCCCCAACCCCCTAACTGATATGTGCGATATTCATACAGCCCCTTATTCCCTTCACTAACACCTCCCGGGAAAGCCCATATGCGCCCTAAGTTCCCTTACTGATACGTTTTGACAGGCATATACACCCCGGGCGCAATTCAGCTGAGGCGCAGCTGCTCTTTGCTGACTACGGCCAAACGGGGCTGCCTGCTCGCAATTGACGACCAGCAGAACCTATCTGGCAGCCATTTGCTCTAAACTAGGGATTCGTTAGGGTCCCAAGATGCAATATGTATAATACTCAGTTTGATACACGCAATACTACGAAAGGGCCCCCTTGGGGCCCTGTGGGTCAGTTTCTCGGTCTATTTTGCGACAGCATAGCGCCGTGCTCTCACTTGCGCTAATTAGTTCTGCTTAAAGGTTGGCGAAACGCTCTAGAGTCTAGGCAGCCTCATTTGCGCTGCAGGGTTAACTTCCTGCTGTCTTTCTCCTCTCTGCGGACGGCTGCTCCAATGGCCTCTGTAACCAGAGACAGTTAGTTGCTCTTTGCATCAGTCCTAGGAGAATCCCCGCCGCACGCGCTGCAAGAGTGCAGGGAAAACGCCCCTCAGAGGCAACGCTCCGTGCGTTTGCTGCTGCCGCCACACCAGCAAAGGGATATACAGCACCAACCAAGACGGTTCTCTCGCCAAGCAGTACCGGCAGCAGCAGCTGCTGCTCTTGCTGCTGCTGCGGGCCCGTACTCGGTTTAGCAGCCAGTCCGCACAGGGGACCAACGCCACGAAGGATGGCATTATCGCCCAGACCTTGTTCTACAAGCAGCAGAGACTGCCTGCTGTCTCTGACACGCCTGCTGTAACATCAGCAGGAGAAAGTCGGTACAAGCAGGCGAGCTGCTGACCGCTACGCAGGGTGGAACCCCCGCAGCTGTTTGCGTGCCCTCTGCAGCTGAGAAGCATAAGACTCAGAGGAGCTTTGAGGGCCCGATGGATTCCTCAGCAGTCTTTTCCTTTCGCGTTGAAACGCAGAGATACGTACGAAAGCCAACGGCCAACACGCAGCTCCTATGTTCTGCTCCGATAGCAGCGACTGGCAGCAATACCTATATATACATACTTTCTAGATACGCGCACATACGTCTATACGCTACATATATAAGCTATCAGGTATAGCTTATACCTGACAGCTTATATATGTACTAGCATATATTTGTATACACATATAGCTTTACATGCATTTCTAATACATATGCATAAATATGCATGAAATGGGCTGCAGCATGGGGAAGCAGACGCAAGTTGACAAGAAAGCCTTCCTTCCCCCTTGTCCTCTCTCTGCTCTTCATTACAGAGGGGGCAGCTCAAACCGCTGCAGATGCTGTAAGAACCAAACGCCAGTGTTCGCCCAGTAGTCCGCATCCGTCACTGGGCCATCGAGGCTATGGTTATCCTCTGGATACCAAAGCAACTTATTCTCCTTCCCTGCAGCAACAGAAGAAGCATCAGCAGGAGGTATACTAACACTAACACGTGCACCAAAGGAGGCACTGGCGGTGTGGAGAAAACGATATTCGCATGACCCACCATGGGCATTGAGGAGTCGCCAGAAAAGAAGGCCTTGTGAGGGCGGCACCTGCGGTGTGGCAGTAAACAGATACACAGGCCCTGCACCCTAACCCCTACACTCGAAGCAGCGGAAGAGGCACCAGTAGACGCCAAAGGAAGGAAAACACCCCTTGGCTCCACAATGCGAACGCTGCATCATGTGGGGAGGAAAGGCGGTGGGCCCTCCTGGTGCAGCAGCAGACGAAACTGTTGCTGCTGCTGCTGCAGTAAAGGCTGTTGCTGCTGCAGCAGGAGGACAGCACGGAGAAGCGCACCCGCTGGTCTTTGGCGCCCAGGGCCAGGAGAAGAGGCGTCTGCACGGCACTGACGAACTGTATCGGAGACAGCCGCTGCATTTGCTGTAGAGACGTCTCCGAAGGCGTCTTTGAGAAGAAGAAGTCCTCCCCACAAGACACCGGGAAGACGAAATCTGTCCACACCAAACGGCACAAGTAATGGCGACTGTCAGAGATGAAGGAGGAAGCAGAGACTACAGCGAGGGAGATAGACGAGGCACAAAGGGGGACAAAGACAAGCATTCAGAGACAGAGAAACGGAGACATAGAAAGACAGGGATAGAGAGAGACTCACGCAAATAATAAGGCGCACGGACCCAGCAACAGACACGCCAGGAGACAGCGACAGGCAAGCAGGCAAGAGAGGAGGCCGTAGACAGACAAAGACAACGAGAGGCAAGCGATGGGGAGGCCAGCGAGAGACAGAGAGAGCAGACAAAGCGGAAGGTGGTGAATAGAACGCCTGTAGAACTGTACTGAGCAGAGGAGAAGCGGCCAGAGCAGAGAGCAGCAGGGACCGTTGCGTGTATCGAGACAGAGATGGAGGTGTCTGGGAGAAAGATAAGAGGGGCACAAATAACGGAAACTGAAGAGAACAGACACAGTGCACCAAAGTAGGATCGAATAGGCAGGCACGGGGATGAGGAGTGCTACTGCTGCCGCTGCTGCTGCTGTTGCTTTCGGAGCGCACCGGGAATGTCCGACGTTGCGTACATCCCCGGTATGTACGTCACGGGGTTGCGGGTGGACGCGGCGCAGAAGAGAGAAGGAAACTGCAAGGGGGCGCAGCAGAGGATTTCGCAAAACAAGGAATAGACGTGCCTATGCATATGCATTCAACACTGTAGATACACTTCGTTCAACAAAGGCAGAAGAACATATATACATGTATACCTATTATTGCATATCTATATATAAATGGACATACATTATGAGGAAATCAACGTCCAAAGGAAATGCTCGGGCAAAAGCACACAGACAAACGCCAAGAAGGGAGCAAATAACAAAAAAAAACCTAGGCCACGCCAATCCAACTTGCAAGCACAAGCGAATAGAACACACAGAAGACAAGCAGCTGCATAGAGGCAGCAGCAGCAGAACAAGCCGCTGTTGCTGGCCAGTTGATCAGCTGTACAGACATTCCAACGGTCCCTGTGTCACGCCATTCCCCACACAACCCACGAGCATGGGGAACCTTAGAAAAGAACGACGCCTCCACGAAACGAGAAAAGCACCAACCGGCCTGGCCATAGTCGCTTGCAGACACAGAAACCCGCAAGCACGCATGTATGCAAACCTGCCTCGTACACGCATGAATGCGGTTTTCCCCCTGCCTACCTGTCCAATGAGGTGGCAAGTGAGGAAACCTCCGTGGGAGCCTCCGGCAACGACGCAGCGCGTCGAGTCATAGCCGAACCTAAACACCAAACAGCAAATACAAGAGGCAGCACCGGGTTGCCGATTGTTTCTTAGGGAGATAAGAGACAACTGCTGTCTGGACCTAGAGGCTGTCTCCTCTTGTATTCCTCATGCGCTATGAAAACCCGAGTCGGACAGAGGAACAATTGCAGCGGAGACGCTTGCGATTTAGAGGGCTTGTTCACGCCCGGCACAGACTCGCTAAAGTGGCGGGGTCCCTCAAGGGACAGACAAACCGCGCCAAGCTTAACAAGGAAGGCAAAAATCATATTTTCTCTGGTGCGGCCTGGTCACTGCAGGCTGCTTCACCTGCCGATTACTTGCTGCACAATCTCCGCCACGTCATCCACGTCCTGCCGGCCTGCCCGGCCTGCAGCAGCAGCAGCAGCAGCAAGCATCCCTCTCTAGGGATTTAGAGGCCCCTATTCGCGCTACTCTTGTGCGTATGCAACGCAACAGCGCAGCTGCAGAGACACTCGGGAGGCGGCAACGGAACCTGCTGAACTACTTGGGGGCGCCGGCAGTATCGAACTGCGGTAGCCCCTCAGAAGCCTAACAGTCGTGATGCTGCAGCGCAAGTGCTGCAGCACCACGACTGTAGGACAGAAACAAAGAAACGGAAGCAACTGGGCTGCACAGGCACCGCGACGGACCGTGCACCGACAGCAACTCCTCCTGACCAAAGCCCGCAGAGCCGCGGTAGTTCACCACCAGAACGTCGAAGCCCAAAGTTGTGAGGAAGAGGACATATCGGCTGTATGTACAGCTCGCGCAAGAATGGGGGCCCCCGTGAATGAGCACAGCCAAACTCGGGGCCGAGGGACCCTTCGGGGGCGCCCCGAGGCGGACCAGCCAGTGGCGTTGGGCTTCCAAGTGGTACAGCGAAAGCGTCAACATGTGCAGCTGCAGCTTCTTGACAGCCTGTGAAACAAGCAAATGTCAGACACAACGACACGCACAAAAAATAATAATTAGGGCCACAGCTGCGTTCAGCCGGCTTGCGTGTGACACCCCTGCATCTTTGCGGCTGCTGCTGTTACTGCTGCTGCTGAAGCTTCTGCTTCTGCTGCTGCGGCTGCTATTGCAGCACCAAACCATGGCGAACGCACCCAATGCAGCACAGCACGCACAACAAGGGGGAACACGAACTCTAAACCCGCGGCACTGATGAACAGAAGCAGCAGAAGCAACAGCAGCAGCAGCGCGCGCGCCGCTTACTCCGTTGAAAGCCCCCTCTGGTCCTCCCCGAAGGGAGAAGGCATCGAGGAGTTCGGCGACAACGGGAGGCTCCAAGACGTCCGTTTCATCCTGAGGCTTTTCCAGCACCGTCGGGTCTTTTATCTTGGCAACCGCCAGCACAGGTAGATGCACGGGGCTGCTGGCCTCAACAAGCAGCCAGGACCCCCGGGTGTCTCGCAGCAGCACGTCGCCTGCTGCTGCTGCGGCGGCGGCGGCCTTTAAGTCTGCAGGTGCATTCGGGCCGTGCGCGCATTCAAACTGCACCCGCCGCACGGCCAGGCCGCCAGCTGCAGCAGAGCACCCCACACCTGAGTCCCATCGGTCCCACAAAGGAGTTGCTCTTGAGCTGGGTAGGGGCCCCCATCTGCGTTGGAGGGGCCCCCAGTCAGCAGCTGTTTGCAGGTTAGTTCAAGAGAGAGGGCAGCTGGACAGCGACGGCTGTTGGGGTAGGTGGTGCCAGCTTCAGGGTTCTCTCGTGTTGCTGTTACCTTCAGCGTTTGCAGTGTCTGTAGAGACTGCAACGACAACCTGGCGACAGCCAATAAAAGTATTTGTCAGAAGGAATCCCCGGCTCCTCCAGGGGGGCAGCCGAAGACAGGAGAGACCCTGAAAGGCGCGCAGCCGATGGGCCCCCGAAGGCCCTGGCTGCCGCATGGGCCCCGCCACGCAAACGCAAGCGAGCTGCAATGAGTTAGGGAAGGCCTCCATCTCTTCTTCTGTGGCTCTGAGCACCTTGCTCTCTGGCTGCTGCCGCTGCTGCTGGGGAGGGGGGCCCACAGGGTGTTGCGGGCTAAGGCCGACAACTGTCCGCCGGTCCGTCACAGCCCAGGGGGCCCCCAGGCCCGCCCGCGTCACCGTAACAACACGGAGGCGAGTGTTGCCGAAGTGAGGCCTCGTCTCCTGCACAGTATAAACGCCGCTGTACAGACGGTGGCCCCTCTTTTAAGTAAAGCCCTGCCCGAAACTGGTGTCTGTCTGCGTGGTGTGTGCGTGTTGTTTCCTCGGCCTTAGAGGGTCTTAAGCTCGTGAGCCAGGAGCGTTCCTCTGTATTACTTGTGGGTTGTTCGCCAGCGCCAAGTAAGCGACTTCAAAGCTCAGCAGGGGCCCCTGGGACTCCGCAGCCACCTCACAAACACGCGGCTCCCAGGCGGCCCAGTCCTCCTCTCCTGACAGGCAAATCCAAGAGGGCAGGATGGCCTTCGGAGGCCCCTTGTCTTTGGAGTTGATGCCGCGCAACGCCTGCCCAACACCTCCACACATGAATGAAGCTAACCATACAGAAGAACGCCGGTTAATACAGAAGCGCAGACCCAGTCTGGGGACCCCCCCGCACACACACACACACACACACACACACACACACACACACACACACACACACACACACACACAGCACACACACACACACACACACACACACACACACACACACACACACACACACACACACACACACACACAGCAACGCATGCCTTAAGCCCCTCTTACCCTGAACCCCTAGCCCATGCCCTAAACCCTTCCCACCTCAAGCCCTCGGTCCCTGCTACAAACCCTCAAACCACCGCCACACCCGTGCTGAGACTCAGGCAGACAAAGAATGGCTGCAGGTGCATACCTGTAAGGTTCGGAAGGCAACTCTGTGCAGACAATGCCAGAGCCATCAGGGACAAAAGAAGCCTGCACAACCCAATAGATGCAAACTGTCAACCCTAAACCCTAGACACAAATCCCCTAAAAACTGTCGGCACTCTAAATAAACTTCTGCTCGAAGGCGCCCGTCCAATTTGAGAGAAGAGGGCCCTCCAAGGCCCAATGCAGGCCTCGAGCAGATGCATAGAGGATGCAGCTGAAACCCTAAACCCTCAACCCTCAATCTACCCTCCTTGGTGAGGAGACGAACCTGCGCACAGCTAACTCCACGTTCTCTGTGCTGCAGCGGGGCCAAGGCAGGTGGTGAGATGCTTCCGACGAGCACTACTCCTCTTGAGTGCTGCAGTAGCTGCTCCCCCCAGGTGTCCTTGTAGCAGAAGTTGTCTAAAGGCGAAGGCGCTTCCTTTGGAGACTCTTCCGCAACGTACAAGAACCTGCAGCGCAACACCCCGTCGGTCACCAGCAGTGTGCGTGCGCGTGGGGCCAGAGCAGTTGCAGGTGCATGCGAATGCGCAGCAGCACTTCCGGCCTCTCGAGCTTGTAGCTAGTTGCTGCTGCACGTCTGCACGCGGCAGCAAGCCTCAGCCTGGCATCCGAGAGCAGCAGCAAGCATCGTAGCAGGGTCGTACAAGTTCTCATCCTGAGGGCAGAAGGAGCCGCCCCCATATGGCCCCAGCCAGGGAATGCTGTGGGGAGCCAACAGAGACAAGGCACAACCTAAGAAGCCGCTGCCCGCTGTGCCCCATACCTCCAGACGATGCGCAGGCGCCCCCGATGCTGCAGCGCCAGACAGAGCCTTTGCCTCGGGAGGCACAGAGCTCACCTGCGCCACGAGACGCCCTGCAAGACACCCCACAAATTTTAGGCCTCAAAGAATCGACGCAACTAACAAGAAACCTGGAATGTTAAATCCTGGCTCCGGAAGCAATAGACACACGCAGAAGTGGAAGCGCATGCATGAAGCATCAACCCTAAGGAAGCCCCCCACTGTTCCATCTACTCCTCTTTCCCTTTCTTTTTCTCCTTTTATTTTTTCTTTCTCGCAGGGTTTAGACGGTGGAGCGACGCGCCTGAAGGAGAATAAAACTCGAGGGCAGGCCGAGTCTCTACAGGCGTCGCCGTAGGCGGCAGCCTGGCGAAGGGGGTAAAGGAGACCAAGACTTTCTTCTTCCTATCCAAAATGTTCTGTAGAGACACCCCACACTCCACACTCCACACACGCGCCCAGCAATGGATGCAACAACAACAATGGGGGCGCCAGCAGCAACAGGTGAAGCAGCTGGGCCATCACTAGCTGCGGCAGCAGCAGCAACATCCACAGAGCATGCAATACTGTAGCAGCCGAGAAACAGCAGCAGCAGCAACTGCTGCCGCTGTTGGCGGCGCGTCCGTTGATTGTCGGTCCTGACCTGCGAGCCGCTGCAGCGAATAAAAGAAGGGACACCATCAGGGCCCTCAGCAAACATTTGTGCTGATGAGATGTCTACGGCGTTCGCGCTGGAAACCTGCAGCCGCCGCTGCACCTCCTCCTGAGCGCATGCCACGCTGGCCTCACGCAAACCCCAAACCCTAAACACTGACTCACCCAGTCAGCCCACCAAACACCCCAGAGCACTCCAGGCTCGTTGCTATAGCCGTCCAACTTGCTGGTGCATCAAGCAGCAGCAACTTATTGGCTGCAGCTCTAGGCAAACACCAGCAGTAGGCAACGGCTTACCTCAAGGTCGCCAGCAGGGCTAGACAACCCTGCTGGCAGAGCCTGCAGCTGGTGCAACTGGTGTTGCTCATATTGCTGCCTCTCCTGCTGCTGCTGATGTCGCTCATGCTGCTGATGCTGCTGCCGTTGCTGTTGCTTCTGCTGCTGCTGCTCTTGTAGCGCCTGTTGATGCGACTGCTGCCCTTGCTGTTGTTTTTGCTGTTGCTGCTGCTGTTGGTGGTGGCTCTTTTCGTGGCGCCTCCTGTGAGGCATTTTCACGTCTCCGGCCGTACTTGCCCACCGTGTGAATCGTCGTGGAGAAGGTACTTGGTGTATCTCCAGCAGTAGCGCCGCACCTTTCAACCGCCTCTTAAGCTTATACTACGGGTTTGCTGCAGTAAATACGCCTTTGATTAGAAGAAATACTAGAACAAGGGACTCACAGCCGCCTCGGTCGCCTCTGTACCGTAGTAGCGAGAGGCGACAAATACGGACACTAGGAAAGAGTCGGTGGGCCTCTACACATTGGGATGGTGTTGCACGCTTGCAATAATTTAGAAACTAAACTCACTTCTTAATTAAAAA
Source organism: Eimeria acervulina (assembly GCF_000499425.1). Classification (NCBI taxonomy): domain Eukaryota; phylum Apicomplexa; class Conoidasida; order Eucoccidiorida; family Eimeriidae; genus Eimeria; species Eimeria acervulina. Next base: position 97,892 of record NW_013548921.1, on the reverse strand, counting down.
ACACTCTAGAGCTTGCCACCTCGTAATATGCTGGTATGCTCGGTGTCTTGCATCCAGCCGGGGCCGCATGCAGCAGCAGCAGTGGCTGCAGCAGCCCGTGCAGTGCAGCTGCTGCTGTTGCTGCTCTGTGCTGCGTTCTGAGGGCCTCTTATGAGCACAGCTCCGGTTGACTGCTTTGTCGTGAGGATTTCTCCTCGGTTTCTGGACTACTGACTGAATCCCCGCGTTGCGAGGCACTTGGCTTCCCCTTTCCTCCCCGCGTTGCTGCTGCTGCTGCTGCTGCTGCAGCGGCGGCGGCGGTTATTGCATAAGTTGGGCGGGGGGGGCCTGCTGTAGATTTATCGTAGCAGCTACGGCCCGTTCTGTGAGGCACTCTTAGGCTTGTAACTTTCACCCCTTTTGGGTTTACGACGTCCCCCGGGGCCTGCTTCGTGCTTGCGTGGGTACTCTACGCCAGGAACGGCAGCAGCAGGTGAGGGCGCCGCTGCATCTATTTTCATCTGTTTTTGCACCTTTTATCTCTGCTACCTCTGCGAAAATGAGCGCCGCAGTGGAGCCTCCGCAGCGGCCGCCAGCGGCGCCTGGGGCCGGCGCGGCTCCCGCAGCAGTTGGCCCCTCTGACGCCGGGGGTTCTGGAGGAGGGGCCCCCCCGCCTGATTTGATTTTCCCGCCTGCAGACATGAGGGGCGTGATCGAGAAGACGGCGCAGTTTGTGGCGAAAAACGGGGCGGAGTTTGAGTCGAGGGTGTTGCGCGAGCAGAGTGCAACTAAATTTGGTTTTTTGCTGCCTAATAATCCTTATCATGCATTTTATAAGCTGAAGGTGCGGGAGTTCACGACGGGGGAGGCGGCCCCAACCCCGCAGGTGCCTCAAGCCATCCGGGACATGCAGCAGAAGCAGCAGCAGCAAAAGCAGAAGCAGCAACAGCTGCTGATGCTGACGCAGATAGGGGAGAGCGAGAAGGAGGGGGCGAAGCAGAAGCTGGAGCCTCCTCCACCGAATCAGTTCGTGCTGCAGCACCCTTGGGTAGCCCCTGTTGACTTGGACATAATTCGTTGTTGTGCTCAGTTTGTGGCGCGGAACGGGCAGAAGTTCTTAGCGGGTTTGGCGCAGCGAGAGCAGCAGAACCCTCAGTTTGCTTTCTTGAAACCGTCTCATCACTTGTTTTCGTATTTTGCTTCCCTCGTAGACGCATATACAAAGTGCCTTTTGCCCCAGAAAGAAACTCTGGAGGCGCTGCGGGAAACCGCAAGTGACCGGCAGGCGCTGCTGGCGCGGGTCCGGCGGCGCATGCAGTACGAGCGGCAGCAGTTAAAGCAGCGGCAGGAGAAAGAAAGCAAATCGCAAGAGGAGCGTCGGCTGATGATGTCGTTGGATTGGGAGTCCTTCCACATTGTTGAGACCATCGAATTCACGGAAGAGGACGAACGGCTGCCGCTCGCAGCCCCCATCGACTTCACCTCCGCCCCCAAAGAGCTGCCCAAGGCGCTCCTGGCAGATGACCAAGGTGCAGCAGACGCAGCAGCAGACGCAGCAGCGGGAGACCAGACGGATTCCATCGCGAAGCTCATTGAAGGCGCAGATGCAGACGCAGAGGACGAGGCCATGGAGACAGAAGATGAGGAAGATGCCACACAGCAACAACCTGAATCAGACAAAATGCCCCCCGAGGCCCAGGATGGAGCAGCTGCGGAAGCTGCTGCTGCAGCGCAACAGCAAGACGTATGCCAATATAACAGTGTCTCCTGCTTAGCTTCATCTTTCCAGTTGTTTATTGTCTGCTCCCATGCAAAGCTGCATGATTTTTCACTTGCATGCGTGGAACCCGTTCGCAAACATTCATGCATGAATGCAAGCAAACAGGTGCTGGGTGGGGTTGTGGCCCGTTGTTGGAGTGGAAGGAACGTGGTGGAGGCTGGTGGACCGATGATGAGAAGACGCCTTTACAGGCGGCTTTTCGTTCTGAGGGCCTCGGGGTGTCGTTAAGAGACACAACCAGCCCGCTGACTCTGCGCAGGGGAACTGAGTTGGCCGCGCCCCTCCCAGCGCTCCCTCCAATGGTGGCCTCCATTTGGTGTACTCACATGGCGTTTGTCGCTTTTGTTTCAGTCGCACTATTTTGCGTGGATCTCGTTGAAACCCTAGCTGTTTGATTCTCTCGTGCTTCTATCGGGCACATCTCTGCTGTCGCGAGCACTGTCTTTGTATTTTTTCTGCATAGGGCGCTCTACGCTTGCGAGCTACTTCTTCTTTTGTTTTCCCTCCTTGCTTCTCCATTTGTTGGTTTGTGCTTGATGCCATTCTTGTGTTCCGTCGCTTTGCTTTGTTCGTTATTTTTCCTGCTTACTTTTTCTTTGTCAGTGCATTCACATGCGCTTGCTTGATTTTTGAGTGGGTTCGCTCGCTTCTTTTGCAACAGTATGTTTGGTTTGCCTGAGGGTGGGGTTGTTGCGCTCCGTAGGCAGCGACGCCGCCTGCGACGCTGCGCGTGGTGAAGGGCTACGTGCGTACGAAGAAGCGGCAGGCAGCCGCGGGGGCCTCCAGCGGTTTCCAGCGCTGCCCCATTACGGGCCAGTTAATCCCTGCAGAGCAGATGAGCCAACACCTCCGCATTCTGTTGCTTGACCCCAAGTGGAAGTGAGGACTGGCACAGACAACTCGCCGCCTAAGGCAAACGTACTGCCGACAATATTGGCGATCTAAGCCAGATGCTAGGCACGCAGTCGACGGACATACGCGCAGGCGCGACCACTCAAGAAGTGGAGCTCGGCTAGCTGATGCTGCTGCTTCTGGTGCTGTTTTAGAGGGCGCTAGGGAATGCGTTGGGGTATTGTTCTGGTGTGTCTGCAGGGAGCAGAAGGATCGGTTCCTGGAGAAGGCCCAGGCGGAGTCTGCATTTGCCCCTTTGGAAGATGTGGAGGGGTATTTGGCGCAGTTTGTTGCTAAGAGGCCGGATCTGTTTGGGTCTGTAGACGATCATGCGGTGGGGCATTTTCTCGTTTTCTCTGTCCATTCTGCTGACTTGTGTGGTGAACTGTTGTTTGGTGCACTGCTTTGGTGGCGCGGCCTGCAACGTTGATTCTTCTTCCTCCCTATCCGCTTGCTTCTTACTCCGTTTCTGCGTCTCGCTGACGCTTTGTGCGTCCTTTTGTCGCATGGGTCTGCACATGTTTGTTTCTTCTTTGAAGTGAACGTTCCTTTGCCGGATAGGGGTTTTAGCCCGATGAAGGCTTAGTACTTTTGCCGCGCGTGTGTTGTATCCTCTCTACACCTCTAGATCTTTTCCGTCTCCTCTACGGCCGCATGCGGCTTCTTGTTACATGCGCCGATGGTCGGACGGTTGGCATTTGTTTCTGCACCTGTTTGTTTATCCATAGTGTATGCCACTGTACTGTTTGTAACGTCTTTTAATGTACTGTAGTGTGGTGTTCTTTCAAAGCCTTACTAGGAGCTTATTTGTCCGATGTTCGTTCCCTTCTCTCCTTAAAACACCCCCAAGCAACTGTGTTTGCGTGCGTTTGCGTTTTTCTCTTCGGTTCTCAGCGACTTGAGGCTGAGGCAGAAGTCGATCCTTTGCGAGCAGAGGCGACGGTTGCTGGGACGCGGGAGGGGGGAGGCGGGGGTGCGGTACCCGAGGCGAAGAGGCAACGGGTGGAGGGGACCCCTTCGCCTGCAACGGCAACTGGAGGGGGGACGCCATCGCTCCTGCTGCTGACAGTTGTCTGTCGGGAGGGAGAGGGCCTCGAGGCCCAGGAAGCACAGGTGGAAGTCGACCGGTCATTGACTGGCGCGCAGTTGAAGCAGTCGCTGCTGGATGCGGGCATCGGTGCAGAGACCCTCAGGGCACGCGATCTGCAGCTCTCCACCAGCCTCAATGGCCCTGCAATGCTAGTGAGTTGGCTGGTGGCCTGCCCAGCAAGACCAGCTGCTTCGTCTTATTCATAACGAAGCCTATGCTGACAAGCAGCAGCTGCTGCACAGTCTCATCCACAGCAGATAGTCTCCTGACCAGTTGCGTGCTAACCCCGCAGGAGGCCGAAACCAGCGGATGCAGATGCAGCGCAGGTGCCAGGTGCCATAGTAGGGGCTGAATGGCAGGCTGCTGTGGGGGGCTGCTGTGTCGTTCCTGCAGGACCATCTCACCTTGGCGGAGGCGGGGATCCGATCCTCGGAGGGAGTTTTGTACCTGTCTGTCGCTTCCCGCTGACCCCATTGTTACTGTTTAATTACCAAGGTTCTGCAGAGATTTATGTTCTTTTAATATCATAATTGCCTTTGGTGCATTGATGCACTCAGCACAGTTATTTGTACCGAGGAACGCTGGAGGGCCGAGTCCGACCCGACTTGTAATGCAATTATTCCGCCCCTCTTGGCAATCCCGCACAGCTTGCCGCCTGCAGCACAGCTAGCCCTAGCTAGCTAGCTGACCTGGCGAACAGACTAGCAGACACTCAGGGTCTTGGTGTTGTGCCCACCTCACCAGGTGTCTGTCCTGCCTAGAGTTTCGAGCGGGCAAGACCGCAACGAGGCAATACCGTAGTGTAGAGCATCGCTTGGAGGCGGGTTGCTTGTGTTGCCAGGGGCGGGCAGCTGCGACTGACACAGACCGCCTCGCATTAAATTTAGTCATTGAGACTCCTCTGAAGAGGGGCAGCTGTGCGCGAGCTGTAGTAGTTTGTTGATTTCTGCGGCGCAACAGGAGGAATGCAGAGGATCTCTGCAGATGCACAGAACATACCACGCTGCCGAAGGTTGGATTGTACACTGTATACCCGAGAGCACAGCTCAGGTGGTGCATGTGGCGCCTTCATGAGGTTCCATTGGTGGCTAAGGCGAAGTCAACGTTAAGGGCCTTTTAGCCAGGGTTTAGCGTTTTCTGCGGGTCCATTCAGGAAGGCAGCACTCGGTGTGATGGCACCGTCACGGTTATGCACTGCAGCTTCTTATGCTTTTTGAAGTACATCATACTGTAGACCTTGACATGACGGACATTGAGGTACTGTATTCTATTCTTTATGCCTTATGCATGGGCCTGTGTTCGGATGCATGTATATATATATTATATATATATATATATATATGCATATATATATATATGCTTTTTGCGCATATGACGGAATGGAAAGAGACAAACGGAGAAGTGTGCACATAGGAACAGGGTTGCAAAGGAAGCAACTGAAACACGCGTTCAGCACTCTGTCCTTGCTGGTTGACTAACAGGGTGGGTGTTGTCACTGAAGACTCCACGTTGCATTTCCGCTTTCTACCGAGAGAAACTTTGGATGTCAATGAATCGAATGGTTCCGCACACCTGATGATTTACAATGAAAAATTTCAGAATTGAGACGGTCACTTCATGAGGTTTAGATCCCTGAGTACCGTCCCCTTCGGGCGCGAAAGCATGAAATATAGCCAGAAATTTATTAGTCAGTAGTTATACTAAAGCCGTGGGACCTAAATAAAGAGATGCAAAAGGAACTAGGTAGGATAAGCGTCCCTGAAGTGGCTGGTGAGTTTATTTGACACATGCAGAAGCTGCACCCCCTTGGGCTGATAGAGCGCAGCTACCGTTGGCGTTCAGCGTTTAACCATCTCCATCTCCTTTGCCTTCTTCACTAGGATAAAGAAGGCATGAAATCCAATAGAAAGATTGAATCGTTTTATGTTGATCACATCTTTGCTGTTGTCATTTATTCCTGTTTGTCGACGCAACCTCCAACATCCTGTACGAAGGTGGGCCACTGGTTCGAACAGTGTGCCAGACATAGCTGCTGCTGCGCTTCGCGTGCACACCTTCGGGTTAAAGCTGAAGATGGAGCAGCATTTCCTTCTTAATTTTGACAGGCTTTTTTCGACAGATTGGGGCAAGAAAGATAGTAACGGCGGGGCGCGCAGTATCCTCGTGCGTGACCTGCCGAATCACCTCAGTTCTGAGCAGAGCACAGAGGCGCTGCGGCAGCTCTTCTCTGGCATTGTCCGAAGGGCGAACTACCTGCAAGTAAATCCCAAAGATGGTCAGAAGAACCAGGGGGATATTCTGCTGGTGCCTGCGAAGCAGGGATCATTAGCTCAAAGCAGCTGGCGGGCGAGTCGTTTGAACCCTAAGGAAGATACCGGAGATGCTGCGCAACGGAAGATTCCCCTATCCAACGGACACCGCAAACAGCTGCTGCAACAGCTCCCCTATGCTGTGTCCAGCATTCGCGTCGCCACCGACGTGCGCGGTGGCAGCATATACGCCGTTGTCAATTTTGCGCACGAGATACTCGCCAGCTTGGCCCTTCAACTCCTCGGAGAAACAGCTACGCTGCCAAACACTTCCACGTGGGGGCCGCTTGTCGATCTTCAATAAACTAAAACATACTTGACTTGTTTACCCGCAGTCTCACTTGCCAGGCCTTAAGGATACCCGTGATCTAGGTACCAAGCACGTTTTGCTTCCAGTGCAACCGCCACCGTTGTTAACATGGTTTGCTTGGGACATACATTCTCTCTGCTGCGCAGGCAAGTGCGACTTTCCCTGTATGAAACATGGAGCACTCCACTGGTGGTCGACCAGTATCATCTCTACGTGTCTGGCCTCCCCCCTGGTATCGCATTTATTTACCCATATGTTAGAATATATTGATCCTGATGTAGAGCTGCCGCATCGCCTGCACCACTGGCTGCGTAGGAGTGTCAAACAGCTCGTTGCTCCACGTAGCCTTGTGTTTGTTGACAATAGGGCAACGCTTGTCTCCTTCCCCACTTATTTTGAATGCAGGTGCTACAGCAGCTCGAGTCCACGATCTGCTAACCTCGGCGACAGGCATATCACCAGCGCACGTAAAGGTATATCGAAGCAGTTGGTGACGTGGAATCTTAAGTAACACCCGGTTGAGAAAAGAGTAAAACGTGTGGGGGGAGGAATGTTGCTGGGGTGCCATTTCAGGTGTCCTCAGTGGCCGGGATGCCATCTAGGAGAGGAGTACGGGAGTATGCGTTTCTCCGTTATGTGGACGAGGAAACAGCAGAAGAAGCGCTAAAGAGGCTCAAGGTGTTGCATCCCCGTTAACCGTGGTTCCTACCCACACCACTTCCTGGCACACGGTTTGCACCCAGGAGCTGTTATTATTGATCGATTACTGAGGCATTGCAAGCGGACCTTCACTTAGTTGTTTGCGTTCTCTTGAGTGCAGGACGTATCCAGCTCGCTCAAACTGATATTCCGAAGGGTTCACAGACACAGACACCGCGGAAAGTGCGCAATACGGGGACCCTCACACTTCTCGTGAAAGAGAATGGCATTGCGGCAATCATTAGATGCACCTGTGAAGGTCTTGCCGAAACGCGCAGGTCTTCAGTTTTTGTGTGGACTTTGCAGTCCTATTGAGCCACTAACGCACTCCGCTAACTGCAGCATCTTCATTGCAAACCTTCCCCCTCTGACGAATACTGTAAGTGAGGCAGCTCCGCCTTTGTTCCACTCATCATACACGGCTTCTTGGAGCACCATCGCTTCTAGATATTTCGACGGTGTTTCTGTTCCGTTTAGTCTATGCCTCGGCTCGTTGCGAGAGCTTTGATTCAGTTCTTGGATCTAAAAAAGTGGGTAGTTTTGTGTACTGCTGCCTTTGTTTGCTGCATTTTACAACAAGGAAGAGCTTAGGGAAATCTGTTCATATTTCCACGTTGTCCGAGCCGCTGAAGTCCACCCAACAAAGGTAACAAATTAATTAACTCATACGTGCTGACCCTCAACGGCTGTGTCACGAGTGGGCAGGGTGCATTTTCCGCCTTTATTGCTATGCCAGGCAATCGGCCTTGCTGTGTTTTAAATTGTATCCTCCTGTACACGAAGAAAGCTCTCTGGAAAATATGGCTGCTCGAGAAACTGGTGCCTTGGGTGTGGCCAATCTTGCTGTTGAGCTTTGCGTGTGAAGTCTGATAAGAAACCAGAAAGGCCTACTATAGCCTTGGTAGATCGATCTCTGCCATTGCAGAACTTTGGTTTCGTTCGCATGGCGTCGCACGAAGCAGCATTGGCAGCTATTACGCACCTTCATGGCATGGAGCTTCACGGAAGGGTAGGCACAAACCTTTAATTTTGTTAATATGTCGTTCTAATAACTCCTATCTTATTTCATCAGTGGCCTTAGGAAGAGAACATACCTCCACTTGGGCGCAGCGGCCTACCCCGCGTGAACATCAATCCAGGCTGGGCTCAAAGTATGGCACGCAACACGAAGTATGAGGTGTAAGAACTAAGGTAGGCAGCGAAAAAACAATACGCATTGGTCTTTGAGCAGACGCTCGCCTGTTCATGGAGCACTAGGACCCTCTCTTCTATTGAAGAGGAGCCGCTTGACGACTCGTGGGAGCGCGAGGAAGAGGTGAGCAGTCGTAGGTGTATCGCAGAGGCTGAAGAAGCGGCAAAGCACTGCACAGCACGCAGCAGTTAGGCCGTGGAAAAAAAGCAGGGAAGCAGCATGCTGATATGGCCTGTGGTCTCTCAGGCATACGCTGTAATGTCCGCACAGTGCATGGACTATGAAGTGCAGCAAGCGCAGCCGCCATCAGCTCTGGGGATGGGACTTGACACGCCTGCAAGGAGCCCCAGGGCGTCTGCGAAACGCTCCTCCTGTGAAGAAGCTGGGGGTGCCTTTTGGCTTTCAATTTTGGCTGAAAACGGCCCCGTTAACCTGGGGGAGTTGAGTAACAGAATGAAACGTCGCCATAGAGAAATACAGCAGTGGCACGAGCAAGAATGGGAAGAAGACGCAGAACCCCCCACAGCCTTCCATGCTCATGTCTCCGAGTCAGTGGTACAGTAGGAATTCATGCATTCCTACGTTTTTAGTTCTCTTTTCAGCTGTATGATAGAGTGCGCAGAATTTGTCAACAAGACTTGCCCAGTCGTGTTACGCAATTTCAAACAGTTGGCAATTCAGCAAGAAGCTATTGGCTGCACGGCCTCTACCCACCTGTTTGTAGCCTGAACTGAGACAATCGGTGGTGGCGGTCACCACCTTGTCCCACCAAATCGAAGTTTTCGCCAAGCGTCGTCAAGGCCGATTTGCGCTGTGCCGTTTGAAGCTCCCCAGGCCGCTGCGGCCAATGGCGATGTCATGTGTCCTCTGCAGTGAAACTGCTTTTCCTTGGCAGTTACTGCCATTTAGCGTCGTTCCAGTGAAACGGAGTGGCTGTCTACGGCTGCATTTTTGCATGAGATACGAGTATCTGAGAAACTGGCTGTCTTCCTGAATGTGTAAGTAATTCTTCACAGCCTGAGTCCCTGTAATGTCTCTTCCACGTTAAAATCCATGCCTTCAACGTACCTCCAGCTGTAAATAAATGCATTATTATTCTACTGAAAGGGGGCAACAGCAGGCTAACCCGTTTAACTTCGTGCTAGTCGTTGGTGATATGGATCAACACCAGCTTGTAAGTTACTTTCGAGGTACTCTCTAAATGTACGGAGTTCTAACTTAGACTTCAATGAAGAGAACCGCGGTCTTCTCTGCTGCATTGAGAAGAGCACGGGGCAGTCAATCCACGGACTGTTGAGTCGAATTCAAAGACGCGCTGAAGACCCCCGTTACTGACGGTGCTGACTTTGAGAGCCCGGGGCAGCTATTGCATGTAGTGTTCATTAGAGAGACTGCATGAGTGCTCTGGGAGTCCTATAGCTCGCAAATTGCTGCTGGAACCGAAGATCTGTAGCTCTCTGACTGTTCACGGCCACTGCGGGAACTTCGCAGTATAGGCTGAACAGTTGTGCATGTCAACCGCCGCGGCTACACGTCTACTTTGAGGCGTGTGTGGAAGACGATAAGTATCTCATCATTTTGCACTTCTAGCACTACTCAAGTGTGATTACCAGCTGTGCGTGGCCTTAACTGCAGCTTAGCATTGGTGGTCTGGTCTATTCGGTTGTTGCCGGCTTGCGTAGTGCAAATGTTGCCATGAAGCAGGGGGGTTGACTGTCGCATCAATACTTCACTTTTATAAAAACCACAAATTTTAACAAAGAAGTCAGGCTTTAGTTGGCTTGTGCTGTCGGTGTGGGCCTGCTCCGCAGTGCATCCCACTGTAGGGCGGCGGCCCGTTTCTGTAATGGTTTCATTGTGAATTTAGTAAGTAACAGGTAGTTGTCACCTATCCTTACTTCGTTTGATCAGATAGTGTATCTTGATTCATTTTTTAGTGCGTGGTTTTCTTCCGAATTCCTTGAAGTGCCGCACATCTCCCTGCGGGCCTTGTTGATCGTCTGCGGACTCCCTTCGTAGGTTTGCGCTCGTGCTCCCCCCTTTTTCAACTTACTATGGAAAGTTTAACTCTGCAGGATTTACTAGGATTCCGTCCGCATGGCTTCGCACTCAAAAAGCGTCAAAGGCGTTGCACCGTTGTCCCGTTTTGGGTCCTAAACCTAATCAGTCCGTATCTCTTTCACTGAACAAATAGCAGGACGCTGGGGAACCGGAAAATACTTTATGCGCATAAGTCTCATCACTGGAGGACTGATTTAAGGGATTGCGGTCTCCGCTGTAAACTCCACACAGATTGGATATTCCCAAAGTTCACAAACACCCGAAGCGCTGAGGAATTGGCGTCTCTACCATATGCTGCTTCCAACGTTGACTCGATAGGTATTGGCGAGACGTTTCGAAGGTTAAGCCGGAGTACGTTTTGACTCTCAGACAGTCGTGATTAATGGCGAAGTCGTGCCGTCCGTCTGGAACTGCGTTTGTAGCAATGCTTTGTTATGTCCCTTGGAAGTGGAGTCCACTAACGTGAGCCCTTCGGTTTCCACCATGCAGCCGGAGGGTTCCTTACCAGCATCCTTGGCAGGTGCCCCTCCGCCTTCGAGTCCTAGAGGCGGTGGCCGGACGACCAACCTCGGGGTTTCGACGCCTTCGTCCATGGCCCGCTTGCCAGAAGCGAGGAAAGCGGCTGGAGGTGAGCCTTCTAAGTGGGGGCTCAAGAAGGCATCCAGCATTCTTCTAGAGTTGGAGGCTGGGAAAAGGGAAGCGGAAGAAAGGAACGCTCTCAACTCGAAACTCTGCGAGCTTGGCACCGAATTGAGCAAAGTCAGGTACTGCATTAACACCATTTCATCCCGCAATTGCGCCTCGTGGGCTGCCTCCTCTCCAGCGTCTTAAAATCCTAAGCATAGCTTATTTTAGACCTGTTGCAGTTGCTGTGTACCGGCACTTCTGGCAGGTCCCTGAGATCTGTGACTCCATGCAGCCTTTGAAGCGTTTTGCCTTGTGGCAGGCGAGTAAATGACATTCTGGAGGCTGAAAACGCAGATCTTCGGGAACGTATTTTGCACCAGCAGGTGATAATTCCCTCGTAAAACTTGGCCTGTGCCAGTAGCCACTAGCCGCCCATGCACGAGCTGAAGCTGTTGCCAGAAAACGCATGGATTAACTGGTGATTTCCGATGGCTATACTGTACGGCGTGCGGAATCAAATTCTCATTTGATAGCGCGCCCCTAGCTTTCGGTCGCTACGCCCTGATACTGCCTCGTTCATAGCTCTGGGAGCATTTTCTTTGCAAGCCAGCACCTGCCTATCCAACCCCTTTTGCACTGTCTGCGTGCTGCCGTTGCAGCAAGCGTACCCAGAGGCCGCGGAAATCCGTGCCCTCGCTCGACGTTACGGACCCGACTTGGCCAAAAGCATCAGCCTCTTGATTGACGAGAACAAATCCTTGCGGCTGAAGTTGCAGGCTTCTATGCGCGCACAGGCCAGCCTACGGGGCACGGCCGCGAGCCTGGGCAATGCACTCAGAGAACATGAAGAACGTGCGTATGCAAGGGAACTTGCATCGGCGGGTCGCCCCTACATTCAAATACCAGCTTTCAGGGAGCCTGATCTTAACGCGACCACCAACGCGCTGTCGAAAAGTTGTCAAGATGTTTCTAGTGATCAGCAGGGGCCACCAGCTGGTGGAAACTTTGTTAAGCGGTACTGCGCTTGCTCGGAGAAGCTGCAGGAGATTCTGGATTGCATTGATTCGCAAATGGGGGACTATGAGAGGGGAGTATGGCAGACGCATATCAACGTACTGGAGGAGGAGAGAGACAGTCTGATGCTGAAGTGAGATTACAGAAAGCACAGCAGCTGAATGGTTGTTTCGATGTGCTCTTTGAAACAAAGATGTGGTTCTGATGGGAGCGAAGGGGATGAGAGCATCTGCCGTTGGACGGACCGAAATAATCATCTTGCATGGATTTGTCGTGGATGTGCGTTCTTCCGTATTCAGGACGATCGTGATGAGGCAACGATTAGCAGAGGTCCAGGCAAGAATTGTCTCTGATCCGTTCCTCGCCGCACGTTTTGGAGGAGTGGGCGCTGCCGAAGAGGCGCTAGGGTCGGGCCAGGGCCGGAATGCAATGATGGATCTGAGAGACACAATCGTCCAGCTCGCAACGGCACAAGCAAGTCTTTAAAAGCATATAAAGGCCTTCGCATATTTCACATTCTTATTCGGCCAAGAAGTACACGACTTGGACTTGAAATGCAAGTTTGTGCTCCTCTGCGTCTTTCAGGATGTCAACGCCGAGTTGGAAAGGCGGCTGGCAACCGAACGAAACATCTCCCGCAGTTGGCAGGCCAACCTTAGGGCTTTACAGCGAGAGGTAAGAATACTTGTTAGTTATCTCTGCGCGGTGTGACCAGAATCGTAACACCCCCGCCCCACTCAGTCCAGGTTGACTGCGGTGGGACATCTAGGGTGCAACTGGGCAGCCTACTTGGTTCCCACTTGGTTCTCTCTGCCCCAAAGCTGCGCCGGAGTACACTTCGGCACACTGCACTTTTCGCAGTTCCCCTACATCATGATATGCCTATGTTGTATGCAGCTCAGAGATCATCTGGCTGACCTGGCAGTTGCTTCCCGGGCTTCTGGGCTTCGATGCGACATGCTTCGAGGAACAATTGCCCAGGCAGGGGAGGCGGCTGCGCTCAAGGAGATTCAGGGATTTACAAGGAGCGAGAAGGAGAGTCTGAGGCTTTTACGTCTTGCAAGGGATAGAATAGCTGCCGATGCGCACAGTAAGTATATCTCGCTGCACGCGCGAATTGCTGCTCGTTCCCAAGTATTTTGACTGCGTTTCTTTAGTAGCCTGTCAGTTTCGCGGTTGGGGCAAATGTTCTACCTGGCTATTTGATAGTTACACCTGGTTGAAATATCGGCATCTATTTTTGCAACTTGGCTTTCGATGCCATTTCAGGGATCGAGAGCTACTCCATCAGAGTGCGGGAGCTAGAACAGGAAGTCGCCGATCTGCGGGTTAGACTCTGCAACTCAGCTGGTCATCCCCCCCCTCGATAAGTGTTGAGGCCCCGGATGCCGGGAGCCTTTTTGTACTATTGGACGTGGGTGTCGGATCCTGTCTGCGTGGCCTTGATCCAGCCTACAGTATACTGCAACTCCTCTGGCCGGAAAGGTCCCACCAGCTTGCCGGGCCATCGCTTGCATGTGGCCCCTTTTTCTTCCCATTTTCGGTAGCAGCTTCAGTCCCTGTGGCTGCATAGTGTTTTGCCCAGTACCGACGAATGAGGTCTGTACTGGCATTTCCTCTTCTTCAGCTATGAAAACAGAATTTTAAGAGGGCTTTGGGCTCAATCGAACTGCTGAGGTTTTGACTGGAATTTTTTATTGTTATGTTGCTTTGTCAGTTTAGAGCGAAGTGCGGGACTGTAGCTCCTCTCCACGTTTTTATCGGTAGCTTGTAGTGGCGAAGCTGCCGTTGGTTGCGTGCGTGTTGCGTTTAGTGCGACATGACACGGCTCGATACAGGGAACACAGAAGAATGGGAAGACGACGTTCAGGTGTTTGACTGCGACTACGACCCATGTGCTGTTCTGGCGGGGAGCAGCGCTGTTTCTTCTGACATTGACTATAGAGTAGCCGCACTGCGCACAGCCAAGCAGTTGTTGATCAACCGCGAAGAGACAGATAAGGTGATACGAGCACTGGAAGACAGAAAACGCCAGATACATGAGCAACAAGAGAACATTTTACCTGGTTCCGAAGCCACCCATTCAACAAAGCTTGGACCAGGGACCTCCACGCAACCAGCTGAATCTAACAGTGCATTTGGAATACTGGAGTTGCCTCCGATGCAAGATGCATTTTTCGGCAGCAGCATTGGCTCAGGAAGCTCCAGTGCAAAATTGTGGGATGCGCTGACCACAGATCAGACACGGGACATAATCCGGCGCCTTGCAGTGCTCCGGAAGATAGCGAGCAATGCTACCGTCTGCTTGGAGGAGCACCGGAAGGCTAGTGACTCCGTGGAAAAGTCTTCCCCTGAAGCTGACAATTCTGAGGGCTGGCAGAAATTGAAGCAGCTCAACAAAGATATCGACCAGAGAGAAGTTGCACTGCAGCAAGCTGAGGAAGCTATGCAGGCTCGATTAGCACTCCGTAGAGCGGAAGCTGAGCATAAGAAGAAGATGAGGAGGAAGGAGGAGGAATTTGAAGAACAGCGTCGCAAAGATGGCATAGAGGCGCGTGAATTGATGATGAGACAGCAGAAGCAATACGAGCAGCAGCTAGCAAAGGAGAGAGAGCGCTGTGAATCTCTCCGGAAGGAAATGGAGGTGCAGGCGATGGAGCTAGACCTACAGAGACAGCTAGCAGAGGAAAGGATTAGAGAGCGGTCACAGAAACAAAGTTTGGAGCTGGAAGAGGAGCTGCATAAGCTTCGCATGAAGCACAGGGAACTGGAATGTGAATTGCAGAGTATTAAAGCTGACGCAGCGCGTGAGGCATTGGCCCTCAAGTCCGCTGCAACCGAAGAGAGGGCTATTCTTTCCGCTGCTGCTCAAGCCGCCGAAAGGAAGGCAAACGAAGCCTTGAAGTTGGTAAGGGAGAAGGAATTAGAGCTGAAGGAGATGGAAGAGAAACTTAACCAGTCCCTTACAGGCGGCCCTGCTGCACCATGTTTATTGCATAATCCTGCCGAGAAGACACCAAAGAAAGAGCCCGTCACCGGCCTGAGTAAGCACTTGGATCGTCATTCAAAAAAGCACTCAGGGTATACTCAGGGTATACAGTGGGATTGCCAGCAGTTTGCTCACACTTTGACACAAAGGGATAGGTTGGAGATGCATCGGATCCTGCATGTGCGCTCTTATTAAACCCAGAGAAATTCCAGGCAGCAGCCCAGAAGGTGGCAATAGGACAAACATTTAGCCGGCTTGCAAGGAAAAAACGCTCGAAGACGATAAATTCGGCTCCTTCCATACGTAAGGGGCTTGTGTTTGAGCCATTTGAGCCCTTTACACCAAACGGAGTGCTAGCTGTAGAGTGTGAGGGAGAGCGCTGCATTTTGTAAAGCTACTGAGCAGTCTTGCCAAATGCTTTCTAGCACTGCATTGTTTGTTCCAGCTGTGCACGCGCCCGCATTTGACAAGGAGGGCGTGTCCTCAGGGACTGCGAATGCCTCCGGAAAGGCAGCACCGGAAGTCCTTTCGCCCAGATCGTCGTTCAAGAAGCTTGTTCTCGGAAAGTGCACATCTCTTGCCAGTGCTTTTAACCACATGGATGTTGATCACTCGGGGATTGTGAAGATTAGCGTAGGTTATGTCACAAGTGGAATGGCGGGACTCCTTGATTACATGCATCACGCGCCCTGCATTCCCCCGCGTCATTCAATACACTTGGAAACCTGGAGCCAGCGCAGCTTAGTCTTAGAGTTTATTTATGGTGGGCGTTTCACAGTTGAGTGAAGAGTGACCTTTGCCAAGCTTGTTCGCAAACTGCTGAGTTCACAATATGCCAAACGTTCCTGTCCATACATCAGTGTTCCCTCTCAGGAGTTCGCCAACTTCGTTGACGACTTGGGCATGAATCTGCCGTTCAGTGCTACGCACGACCTCTACAACAAACTTTGTGACCCTTGCGAGGGCATGTTGCTGCTCAGCAATTTCTACAAAAATCTTGAAGGAGAGACGTGCACCTTGACTGAGCTCCATCGAAGACTAGAAGAGGCAGGTCCAACTTTGGCCTAAGTGATGCACTGGCCACGCATTCGCAAGACAGCTCGTTTGAATTTGTCATCTATGCTTGGGTGGTGTTCCCCGCTCGTTATTTTCAAGTTGCCTCTCTCTTCTATTGTAAATGCAACGGCAGCCATTTGTAAGACCTTTATGCCTCCCTCTCATGCCCACCGAGGTGCTTATCGGCGACATTGTACGTTAGTCAAATCATTTTGCTGATTTTGGTAGGCTGTCCACGTCGTAGCCACTGCGGGTTAGTGCGCTTAGGGAATGCCATAGATATTTGGGGACGTGGAGCAGCCGTTCAATGACGCGGACATACATTCAGAGGGGCGCGTGACGCAGGATCAGTTCCTCACTATTGCTGGCCAAGCAGGAATCTCGCCAGCATGCGCGAATACTCTTTGGGCCGAAATGGACAGGTCCGTGACACTCGCTTTTTCATGTTTGAGGGGAATTACCTTCCTGAATAGGACGGGCACAGGTTTGATGGAGCATTTGCAGTCGCTTGTGTTCATCTGGTGCTCTCATGTTGCTCTGCTACTTTATGATTTTCTATGAAATATTGATTAAATAATACAGATGTATTTAAATTTATAATTATTTATGCAGGTCGAAACGGGGCAGCCTTCAACGAGAAAACGTCTTGCTTCTGCTGGAAGGTGAGCTCTTAGTTCCCAGGAATGGTATCATCGCAAGCATTCATTCAGAAACGTTTTTCCCGTGTATAGTGGTTTTGGGGGGGCAACGCTTTTTATCCCATGAGTTTCTATGCATATCATCTTACTACGCTGTCGTGTTCCCAGACAATGTGGATCCGGAAGAGGTTGAAAGAGTGGAGCGGGATGCAACTAACGTTCTGAATAACGTACTGAATGTCTTCTCGGGGGCGCCGAAGACTCCAAAACCTGAAGCAAAGATTTGCAAACGCTCATCCTTCAAAAAGCTCACTTGTATGGTCCCCTGAGATAGATGCGCTACGTTTGGAGTTTAATTTTCAGAGCGATACGTCTTCCCTAGAACTTGCCCACCTAGGCCTTCCCCAGGGTGCTTCGCCCGTAGAGTCCTGCTGGAGCTGGCTATCGTTGCCAAGGCTTTGGGTGACTGGAAATGTTAACTAACGTAGCAGTGTGTGCAGGAGCAAGCAGCAAAAGCGCCGGTTTTCCACGAATTTCTCCCCTGGGCACACAAATGGGCCAATTCGGTGCTTTACCTGTATAACCCTGCCGCTCCGCCCTTGCGATGTTTGCAGACACAGCTACCCACCAGGAACTTGGGTTTACAGACAATGAGGCACAGGTTGATGCGGTTTTGGCCGATTTTCCCCCGTGGGATTGTATGTACCCGGAAGACCGAAAGGCCATGATAGGAGACATGAAGACACGTACTGTGGAAGGAGGGGGGCTTATTCAAGCAGAAGCGGATCCCAAGTGTCCACTGTACGTCATTCTAAAGGGGACTGTTGACATATTAGAGCCGGTACGGAAATTCACAATGCAACTGTAGCCATTCAGATGGAGATCAAGACCAAGCCAGGCTAGATCTAGATAAAGTGGTTGGCGTTCCCTAGTACTGCTTACTCTCAGGCACACTCTCATGAATTTCGGTGATTCATTTTCAGTGCCTGTGGATAGGGATTTATTCAATACAGCCTTGTCGAGAACATGAGCGCGCCTTGCTTGCTGTTCTCTGATAACATAATTGAGGGAACGCCCAACGTAGCCTGTGCCAAGGCGGGTGAAGGCGAAGATGTTTTCTTGTATTCGCTTGAAAGAGGTGTCTTCGAGAGGTCATACGAGGTGAGAATCTTCAATAAGCAGCAATGCTGTTGCTGAAGGGTGCTTTTTTCCTGAGGCTGCTTGTTTTGTGACTCGTGCCAATTCCGTTGCTATATCTCAACTTATAACTTATCAGCCATTCGGCGCTATTTTTTTTGTTTGAATGTAGCCACTGGCTATTCAGAGACAGCGAGAAGTGGAGGAGTACCAAAAATTGCTCCGGAAAGTACCAGTGGTTAATAAGCTCAATCCAGAGTTGATGAGATGCCTTGCTGTGGTAAGGAGGTCCGGTATGTTTACGCTTCGTGCTACGCATCCTGTAGCTGCACTGAACGTCCTGGTCCTCCTCTGCGGGCAAGGTATTGAGCACGCACTCGATGTGTTTTGGGAATCTGTCAGACCTTCAGGAAGCAAACATTTCATGCAGGCGAGAAAATTATTGAGAAAGTGAGTGCCCTTGCCTGATATCGACTGCCGCATATGTCTGCCCGAGCAGCCTTTTTGCTTGGACGCGCCTTTACTGCGTAACTGAACTGCTTTCTAGAGTTAAAACGCAGCCGTGCAAGTGTCAATCACAGCTAAATCATTACCTGCACTGAAAGACCGCAAACGTATAGACTACAGAGATGCGGCGTTTCCGTCTTTGCAGGGAGACCCAGCAGACCGCGTACTGATGGTAAAAGATGGAGAGGCAGTCGCAGTGGGGTTCGCAGATTCAGATGAGGAGCTAGAGCTCCGAATTTACAGACCTCTTGATTTTTTTGGTGACATTACAACAGTCAAGGGGCGGTTTCACACTGCATCAGTCAAGGCCCAAACCGACTGCACCGTGAGTCCAGGCATCAAGCGGGCACTGCTAGCGCCAGGCGATAGTGCCACTGAGTTCAGTCCAGAGATGAACTCAGTGGCACTCTCAGGCCTGTTCCGATTTCAGGATGTGAGCCACCCATGCAAAGCGAGCTTCTGTTCATTGCCGATGCTTCAGGTCTTGTCGATTGAGAGCGGCATATTTTACAGTGTACTACGCAAGCTGGAAATGGAGTTCCGGAGGCGAAGTGGTCGTAGTTCCACAGTGGACAACAGTATCGTGAGCCTGCACAGTCAAGCAAAAGAAGGGGAAGAAAGTGGAGACGGAGGTACTTGGAACTGTTCAGGGACCACGGAAGAAGTTGAAGAAGGCAATAAGGCTGCTGTCCCTAAGGAAACTGAGAGCAACCAGGAGACATCCACGACACTGGCTATTCCTGAACAAGAAAAGACACTTGTTGACCAAGAACTCATCGAGAGACTGCTACAGGAAGACACGGAAAGGGTGTGCTACTAATTTGAGGAGTTTCTAGTGTGCATATTGTTGCGCGAACTCCATTGTGAAAGCTCCAGCCACAGTGGGTAGTTGAGGGCCGTTCAGGCACCACACCATTCGCCAAACCCTGTAAAAGCGGGGTGAATAGCAGTTGCATCCTTATTTGTGATGTGAAAGTAAACGGTTTTTGCTATGCGCGGCTGAGCAGATGAGGGAAGAATGCAGCTTGCTTTTAGAAGCACTTCCTGTGTTGAAGGATCTGCCGAAAGAGCGCCGGCAAGAACTGTGCAAGGTGAGGAAGCAAGTAGTCTGGCTCTGATAGGGGAGCGACTTTCGATTTTTTTCAGTGCTTATTACTCTGTAGAGCCCAATGAGTCTATTGGCACCATTTCATGGTTTCTCTAGTGCACCTGCAGCCCGGAAACGGCGGGGCTTGTTGCAAGATGGACTGCGCTGGATGATTACGCACAACCAGCAAAGGGTAGGCCAAAGGATAGAAACCGATTCATGGTGCTAGAACCGTGAGACTTATGAATGAGCTAGCGACGGCTAGTGCTGCGTCCCTATGGCCTGCTCAGCGTATGGTCCTAGAAATATATTTCCCAAACCAAGCAATTGTATTACAGGGCGAAGCCCCCGATAAGTTTTATGCTATCGAATCAGGAACAGTCTCTATCGAGATCTACCTAGGATGCGGTCAGAGGCCACCCTCTTAGAACCCTTGCAATGCAGTCTAAGTGCAGCTTTGAGACCTTTGGCCAGTTGGCCGAGGCTATGTTCTAGCCTGTTGTAGGTTGCTTCCCGTTGTATTTTGTCTCAGGCAAGATGCAGAAGATTGGGGAGATGACATCGGGGTCGTTTTTTGGGGAAATGTCCATAATTAAGCACGAACCAAGAGTAGCATCCATCATTGCCCTCACGCCTGTCTACGTAAGGAAGAAAACTCAAAATGCGCAGAAGCATGCGTATGAGCATGCGATTCACTATGCGCTGCTTGCTTGTACTGGCCTCTGTGTAGCGGGGTTCCTTTGGGGTGTACAAGCTTTCCATTGGCCTCCTTACAGCTTCCGTTTACCCTATTAAAAATACGGTAAACGGTGGCTGTAAGCTGATGGTCCAGAGACAGCAAAATTATTCATGCTGCATTCTCACTTTTTTGCAAGCATGTACATTTTTTGTGCATGTTCTGGCTGCGCATGAAATCTCAGGTTTATGCCCTGCAAGCTGGAGACTTTGAAGAGTTGTTAGGTGACCTGCATGACGCTTTTCTGGAGCATGCCAAATTAATGTATAGTCAGAAAACTGTCAAGTCTATGACGGGGGAGGACAAGCATAGTCAGCTGGTGAGTTCCAGAGAAGATATGGAACGTTTCTCAGCAAGCGGAACTGTTTTCATGTTGTCATTCCGTGCGGTAACAGCCTCACTACCACCTCGCCGACGGCTGCTTTCGATGGACATGCAGTTGGTGCATGCAGAGTGATGAAGAACTTCCCCAAGTGGTGCATCTTCTTTCCGGTGTCCATGTCATCAAGCTGCTAAGTCTCGAGCAACTGCGTGAGCTAGCATCTGCTTTCCAGGTCCGCGAGCCTCAAGGTCCACAACACATTTACGGGTTGAGGGCTAGCGATATATGAGTGGGAGATATCTGCAAAAGCCCTTCCACAAGTCATTTTGTGCATAATGTGCCACTTGTGTTCATTTACAACGCGGCCTAGTTTCTTTTGCAGTGAAGGGCCCTGGGCGAACACGTGCCTAAAGCCAAAAGTTTGTTTATGTCTGCTGTGGAGCTAACAGGTCGTGGAGATACGAGAGCGTGAAGTGATTATGCATGAGGGCGACCCAGCAGACAAGTTTTGCATTGTACTTGAGGGGATGGTTTCCATCCAAAAGTCTCCCGGACCCGGTAAACCTCGGAAAGAAGTTGCGGTAGTGAAGGCAGGCGAGTATCTAGGGGAAATCGGATTTCTGAACAACCAGCCTCGGACAGCAAGCTGTGTAGCCAAAACGAAGGTCAAGGTGAGACCTCAGGAGTAAAGTGCTTGCTGTCTCAAGTGCACTCACCCTAGCAAGTGTAATGCTGAAGTTTAATTCTAGAGGTCTGTAACACCGCTGTGCACTGCTGACCCTCAGCTGCTGTGTCTGGGCCGCGCTGAATTTGACAAGTACTTGGGCCACCTGGCAGATGCTTTTCTCCAGCAAGCGGAGAGCGCGTACTCTGCTTCCGAGGCTGAAATGCCGGCATGGCTCAGGGATTCGAAAACACAAGGGTCATCTCACCACCTTCATGCACTTCCAGATCCTAGTGGCGAAACAGAAGAGATAGAGGAGCAAGCCAGTTCAGAAATCCCCAGAACGGCGTCTGAAGATGCTGAGACCAAACCACACAAGGAAACGGGGGAGAAAAAATCGGTGGAGGGCGTCAGCGAAGGTGCACGTGCTGCTGCTGGTGCTTCAGTACACGAAGAGAACGAAAAGAAGAAGAAGAAAAAGAGATCGGGGAGCAAGGACACTCATAAGGAGAAGCATGGAACAGCAAACAGCAAAAGCTCCCGGACAGTTGCGCCCATTTCTCCAGGGGACCTGAATCGCTTGAGGGAACTCGTTGTGGGCACATTCAAGAACAAATACGGATCGCTTGCCCACGCATTTGCAGAAATGGACGTCAACAAAAGCGACATTGTAGATGCGGATGTAAATAGCACACCCATATTTTCCTCATGCGCTCCAGCTCCCTATTCGCCTGCACGACCTACCTTTGGTGTCTATTCCCTGAAACGCCAGCGTTGCTCGCAACCACTGTCGTGGATCCTGGTCGCCTGCACGACCTATCTTTGGTGCATATTCCATGCAAAGCCAGCGTTTCTCATAACCACTGTCGGTTATTCGCACTTAGGGCGCTTGTGAGCATGCATGCACACCTACTGATCAAGCTTCTTGGGGTGTTTGGTGAACAGGAGTTCTATGCTTTCACAAAGAAGAGCAGTATTCGGGGGTTCCAGAAACAGGAACTTGACGCCCTCTTTGACGAGCTGTGCCGCCCAATAAAGGGCCGACTGGTCGTGGGCAACCTGTATCGTAACGCTAGAGGCGTGGAGCCCACTGGGGCAGAAATCCACTTACGAGCCGTCGAGATTTATGGCTCTGCGTTGTCTGCCTTCGTGAAAGTTGTTGGCCTCGAAGCCACGGATCTGTGTACCAAAGAAAATTTCACGAGGTTAGTATGGGTCTTTGAAGCTAGCGCGCGGGGAATAGACAAAAAAGAGCTGTAGGCTTATGAGCTAGGCTTACATGCATTCAATTATATATGTTTGCAATGATATAAGTAATATGCACTACGAATACCAATAGTATGTACTACAAATTTATACTTAAGCATTATACCACATTTATAAGTAATAAATATAATCTGTCAATTTATTCATGTGTATAAAGTACAGTGTAGATGACTTGTGGTAAATCCATAATACTAAGTAAGATGTATACGCAAACTAAAGTATGTGTATTGCAGGCATTTGATATTATAAGTGACAGACCAAAATCATCTGTGTAAAGGAATATTTACCGGTTATTCCAGTGGCACAATTATTCTTTTTCTGAAATATTTGGTATATGCTGTTTTCTGAAATGCCTCTTGGTATATACAAAATGAACAAAACAAATAATATTTAATATATTCATATATCATCATTATTCTATATTTGTAATAGAGGCGTATACAAAATATATTTTAGTTGCTGAATGGAACTGTGCTGAGCTTCTAGATATATGCTCTGGACTCCACTATAAAATAATTTACTTCTTGCATTAGTGCAGGTGTAGGAAGAAAGATGTGGCCACTTCATTGGAGCCATTTGCTAAACATGTGGAACCATGCGCTTGCAGCTTGTGTGCTGAAGTTGGAGTTGACAACGACAAGGCCGAGAAGATCTGGGATGAATACGTCAAAGGGTGAGCTAAAAGTTATACAGGGGCTTGTGCCATAGGTTACTTCAGCTATATGAATTATTATCGTTCACACGCTGGCTGATGACGCCTCTCGAAGTGTACCCAACCACTATTAGCCTAACACCGCACTGCAGATCAAGCTGAACTGGATGCTGTGGTCGTGCGTCTGATCAATCTCAGGGTCCGGTCTGCGGATGGTCGCATTACCTTATCTACGCTCATCGGCCTCATGTCAGGTGAGGACTATCTGTGGCTTTGCCAGATCTCACAGCTGTGTTGGCGTGGCGGTTTTTTTCTGAATTAGGAACCGAATTACAAAGTTGCCCAAATAGTTGAACTGTGCTGGGGCGAACTGGGATTGGTGTTGCTTCTTGAGAGCAACGCGGAAGATGACGGGTGTAGTGGAGAGCAATAGTGGGCAGACAGCAGGCATTCTACAGAATTCGTCTCTTTAGGGTTTCGTTGTGAACTGTAGCGACAGGAGCTTTTCGAGTTGGGGTGGCCTAATGCTGTGTTATTCACTGCGAAAAGGAACAGAAGAATCCAGATACTTTTTTCTTGTACGATTCTGAAGGCCGAAAGCCTATCGGCGATTCTTGATAGCTATCTTTGGTACTCCCAAGACGAAGCTGTGTTGTGCTGTGTTTGATCTGCAGGTGAGCTATCAACGGACGAAGCGGCAGCGAAGGAAGCATCTGCCCGTTCTTGGGGCAACCGCATATGGGCTTTCTTTGGGGGGGAAGCTGGGGCTGAAAGAACTAAGGCTGGGGGGGATGGAAAGATGGACGTCGTAGAGCAAACTCTTCCCTATGAAGACCCTGCAGTTGTCCAGCGTGATGACCACCGAGCATTCTCGAGTGAAACGTCTCTCCTTCTTGAGTCCATAAAGCAGGAGCCTACATTGCAATTTCTCAACCCACAGCAACAAAGATATGTCGCATCTCTCATGCGACGAGACGTTTTCCCCGCATCAACTTGTATAGTAGAGGAAGGAGCAGAACCTGCTCTCATGTGGTGCAGCTCAGGAGAATTTGAAGTTTCCCAAGCTGCAAGTCCCTACACTAGGATATCACATCCATTGGTATCCGGTCATCTGCTTATCTGGGTTTCTTCCAAAGCTCTACGGCTTATATACGCACTTTGCAAGTAGTTTTACACCCATTTGACTGTACTGCAGCATCTATTCAAACCTTTTGCAGAAGGGTGGCCTGGGACCGTTGTGCTTTGGACTGATCTTTTCTAGTGGCTTGCGGCGAAGGGGTAGCATTCCGTTACTGTGCGTTTCAATTTCATGCAGGGCTTCTTTGGTGTTTCAGTTTTGCGGTCGCTGACAGCCGGAGAATTTTTTGGCCTGGAGGAGCTAGTTTCTGGGGAAAAGCTTAAGTGCGCATTGACCTCTCGACCGAGCACCAGCGAATGTGCGCTATGGGTACTAGACAGAGAAGTGTTTAATGATTCAGTGAAGGATATGCTAGCAAAGCGCAAGGCGTTCGTTCCTGTCGCCCAGTCTTTCCTCCACACGGTTCGCCTCGTTAGGGACTTGCCGGAGGAAAACATAGCAGCGGCAGCAAAGGCATGTAAGGTGGAGAGGTTCGCAGAGGGCCAGACTGTCTTCAAGATGGGCTTTCATGGCGATATGTTATGCTTTATCTATAAAGGTGAAGCAATCACACAGAAGCCTCAAGACGATGGAGGATTCCTTGAGCTGGCGAGACAGGGGGAAGGAGAGTACTTTGGTGAAATGGCACTGATAAGGAACACAAGACGCACGGCTTCGGTTGTCGCGGGAACGGAACTAGTTTTGTTCTGTCTAGACAAGGAGTCATTCGAAACTCTTCTTTTTCCACTTCAGGAAAAAATGGTACGCAAGGGCTTTCTTGCATTAGAATATACGCGGTTGGCATCTAAAAAAGCCGGCCCATCTGTTCAGCTTTTTTCTTGTTTTGCTCGATTCACTGTCTTGAGTTGAAATGCATGGGGCTGTGGACGATGCCGGCGCTGGTCAGTACTGGTACTTTTCAGTTGGTGGATTCCGCAGGATCACGGTTCAGGTTAGTGTACTGTTCGCGAAATGCATTCATTCCGGCATTGATGATATGCGACGCATGCAAATGCAGTGCTTTCCCGTGCAGCCTGTACGACGTTGGTTTGTAGCATGTGCATTTGGCTCAGGCAGCAAAGGCGGCCTCTACTTACAAACGGCAGGACGAGGGACCGCCGAGCGAGAATGAGACGAAGTCTGCAGAAGGGGCCCCTTTGACTCCTGCGCTTGTTACCCGCGATGCTGCCGAGGCCTGTGCGAAAAAGCGCACGCGCAAAAATTCGCTTGCACTACTTAATTATTCGAAGATCAGGGATCAAGAAAGGCAGGCAGAGAATGGGGAGAGCGACGCACCTGAAGACAAGTCCACCGCCCGCTGGCGATTAGCCCGGGAGCCTGAGTCAATCCACGAACCTCCTCCCCTGGACACACAGGGAGGTCGAAGTTGCCTTAAAGAGAAGAATCCTCAAAGTGGAGCTCGGAAACGCAGATCTCCTGTTAGGTTTGATGAGGGTTCTCTCTTACCTTCCGAGTCCTCGTCTGATGAAGCATGAAAGGAAGTATGTCTTTTCAGCTCTTCAGTATGCACTTCTGCTTCTTCAGACTTTGCCTGATCCATAGACAGAATTTATGGAGTTAGGGGGCAAGATTAGTGGCATTAGGGGAGAAAGGAGTCTCAAATTTTTGCACGGATATTTGGCATCTTCCATTGCCCGTCTTTTGGCTGTAGTGCGCGCGAAGCTTCAAGTTGTCAGCTTGCGTTTGTACTCAACTTGGGACCTTGTTAGCCTTAAGCGACCGTTAAAACACCGTCAGTGTGGAACTATAGCTGCTAGGTTTCTACTTTGAAAGGCTATACCCTCACAAATTTCAGGAAATAAATACTGGACGTGAAGAAGACGAGGGGACGTAGGGCATCAGGCATATAGAAGGGTGAGCAGGCACGGTTAAACGGTTCGTGCATTCCATTGGAAACTGCCGGCGGAGAGTTTTTGGCAAGTACGACAAGTCTTCGCCGAAACGCTTTTGTTGGGGCATCTCTTGTAAGGTCCTTGTTAAGGCTGGACTTACATTCATGCCAAAGTGTTCAACTTGCGCTAAAAGCCATGTATTAAGAACGGCCGGGAGTGAGGGCTGCACGGAAGCTACGTTGTATGCTCGCGGCATGGTGCAGAAGTAAACGTTCAAGTTAGGCCAAACCCAAATACTATTTGCTCAACCAGTTTAGGTAAACCTCACGCCAACCCTTTAGTAACAACTACGGAAAATACAGAAGTAGCCTGTTCTTGCCCTCATGCAAGTAGGCAAGCTTCAGACCGAAGTACATTACTACGGACTGTTCGTCCTCTTTCAGCTCTGAAGACTGTAGAATGCTATCTCTGCACGCATATTGCTGGGGTGGAACTTTTCCAATAACGGCTTAGCCCCTCACAACTAGTAGCAGAGGAAGAACATACCGTGCCTGGGGTAGCTTTGTGAAAGGGTCTGAGTCTGGTTCCACCTAGACTGCATAGCTGCAGCTTTGACATTTGTAAGTTGGGCATCTGAAGGAAGCGTGATCTCACTACGGGAAAGTTCCCCGGAGTGTGGGGAGAGCGTTGGACAGGGAATGGCAAGGAGTTGTATTGCTCGTCCGTGTCTGTCAGTGACAGCCGAGCAAGAGACAGCAAGAATATGCGCAAAAGCACCAATGTACCAGCTCTGCGGAGAGGACGGGGCCTCGGCCCCAGCAAGCAACGCACGTTCCGGAGTTTCCCACTGCTAGCAGTTCCTACCACAATGCCCTGAAAAAGCAAGTTATACGGCCTGGAAATGGGAAAATATATATATCATTTTTGAGTCGAGGAGCGATGAGGTCGCTTCTCCTTGGGTACCAGCACCTTTTAGTAGTCGCCCCGGATTGAGGTCTTTGGCTAGACTCACCTTTCTCCTACGCCACGAGAACGCCACGTAAGCTCCATAGCAAAGTACGCGGTGGCTCATATGGCATTTGCGAAATGTGGTCTAAGTTTATTAATTTTGCCTTCTAAAAGGTTCAACGACCACCCATGAACAAAAACGGTGATTCAACGACACGAAAAGGAGTTTAGTAGAACTGTGGAACGACACGTCGTGTCCTACACTGCGTCCTGTTTTAAATAATGCCATACGCAAGATGCAAGCCTTTGGTGCAATTCATGTGAATAGCGTAGCTGGATGCTCCCGCAGAAACAGTGTATGGAACGTTTCGTGATCACCTCCCAAAGTGGAACCAGGCGAGGTCTAGTGTCCACAGGCTCCGCAATTTCTATTTCTGTTGCGCATCAACTCTTGTCAAGGCAGCGTTTTACAAAAATAAATACGCAGATGCACCTGTACAATGTGTTTCCCGTTCAGAGGCATTACAGTCTAAAGAGATCCCTGATCGGCATAACCCCCACAAACACCACACCATCGTGGGCCGCCGACTACACCAGTGTTGCATGCATCGTGTCTCCAATTCCAACCCTTCAAGCCTGTATAATTATTTTACCCTGGTTGTCTTAAGTGTCTCTATGCGTAAGAGACACACCCAAGCTAGCTCATTGGCCTCGTGGGCCAGGCATTTGCGCACTAGTTGAGAGTGCCATGGCCATCCCTGCCGTCCATGGCTGCCGTTATGCCCAAAAGGACAGTGGATCTCGATTATTTCGAATGTATTGAGGTTAATCATGTCATTATTATCGCTTAGTTGATCCATATGCGGAACTTTCTGGACTCTATATGTTCCAGGTATCACCCGCCAGTCCCTGTGGCGCGGTAGGAGGGTGCCGCCGACTGCCCTACTCGACATGTCTACACTACGGACACCTCATCAACGGCTTGGTAATGTTTTGCCTAGGCTGAAATACCGCTTTTGAAGGCCCTGCATGCTTGGGGTTCGCCGGTTCAACCGGCCTACACCACCTGCGGGATGTGCCTGTGCTGATAGGAACAATTTCAAGGTAACTGCCAAATCACACAACTTCATGCTGTTTTTGCTCCGCACAGTCCATGCATTATGAGGCCAGTCAGGGTATCACCGCTAATGCGGCGGGCCTCCCCCAGCGGCTGCGCAAGCAACAGTCGTTCATCCGATGATATATCGAAGGGACTGGAAAGACCAAGCAGCACTTCCGCTGTAGAAGATACGAGAAAATGTGTAAGTGGTGGCGAGTTGCTGGTGCCAGAAGAGCTGAAAAATCATCTCTTTGGAAGAAGGAGGTCACATCCTGGAAGAGTCCAAGCCCTAGATGCTGAATCACCACTGTCTGCCGCTTCCACGCCGACCCGCAACACCATAAGATCAGCAGGAGGAATCAATAAAGATATCATGATACCTGATGCAGATAGAGTTCACGAGAAACTCCAGCAAATGTGGGATGACGGGGAGCTGTCACCCCGCGCGCCTCTTGACCGCTCTTTGGGCTACGTCTCTTCTTCCCCGAACAGCACGGGGAAGGGAGCTCCAAGTAGTTCAGCAACACCTGAATCTGCAGCTGGAGGAACTCAGTCATGCAGGCAGAATTTGCAGCAGCAGGGGGTGGGAGGTCCGTTGTTCATTAATGATGTCAGAGCGCTTCGGCAGATGGCACCCTTCAGCTCGACGGAGGAACAAGTTCTCACAAGATCACAACGAAGAAGAAGCAGTGCGAATCTCTTGCAGCAACTTGTAGCAGCACAGTCTTGTGGACAAGCGCACCTGGGACACAGTGAAACTTCCTCCCAGCAAGAGCAATGCATTACCCGAAAAGAACAACGGCAGCAGCATGAGCCAGTTTTTCATGGACAGCAGCTGAAGGGGCAGTGCGCTATCTCCGACATTCAGCAGCAGCAGTATCAATCTCAGACAGTGGTAGAAGCTCTGGATCTTTCCTTTGGTCAGGCAAGCGGACTCAATTCCGTGGCTGGTACCGATACTGTGTCACGGGGCATTGGAGCTCGCAAGCGGCGCGCCAGTAGCCCTGTAATCTCCACTGATTCGTTTTCCCCAAATGGATATCCTAAGAAAAATGATATTATTTCATCAGCTGATGGAGCGCCTCAGCCTCTTGGCCGCAAGCGCCTTTCTGCTCTTCGTCCATCTACGCATACCCTCGTCACTGTGGGTACAACTCCTGCCACAACCAAGGCGTCACTTAGACGCAATTCAGTTACCACGGCGGTGCCATATATAGGGGAAAGTGATGGCGATAGAGGGACGGTCGATATACCCATCAACTGCGTAGACAGCAACAGCAGCAGCAGCACGATAGAGTCCCCCTTCCAGAAGCATCCTCCACCTTCCCCTTCGGACTTCCCGGTCTCATCTCCTATTAACTCCAGGTCTTACTCCCCTCGGCAAAATGCTGCGACAGCGCCAAAGCAGCAGACCCACCACATGCAGTCTCATGGCGCTTCTGCTACTAGTGGCAGGCCACATATACGTAGCCCCATCGGGAAGCAGAAGCATGCACTGGGCAGTCCACTTCGGACGTCTCCCCGTCGTACACATGGTGAAGGGGGCCCATTCGGCCATCCATTCCAGACTCCACGGGCCGCTTGTAGCTCGTTGGAATCTCATGAGGATGCAACGGGTGTTTCCGTTCGCCAACGAGCCTCACAGCGTTGCATGTCACCCCTTCCGCCTGTGCCAACGACCGCCTCCAACCCGAGATCCGTGGGGGAGCAGCGGGAGGATGATGCCCGCGAACAAATCGCTTCGCTTGCGACAGAAGATGGGCCTGAAATGGCCAGTAACATTACACTGAAGGCGGCGTCTACTGGAAAAACCGCTGTGACGTCTCGCCGCGCTTCGGCGGTGCCAGCGTCACGCCTCAAGCTGGCTTCGGGCAACTCCAACGCCTCCATAGTACCGCTCAGGAGCGGCAGACAAGCAGGAGGGGAAAAGGGAGTGACGGAGACACCTGGAATGCGCAACGTTCCTCCTTCACCAAGGAAAAGTGCGACTCCTGCCTCCACCTGGCACAGACCGGGGCGGTCTGGCGGTGCTCCTCGTGTAACTGCATCGGAGAGGCAGTGCAAAAGCCATTCGATGCCTGCAACATCTAAACACTCACCTGACCTAGCTGAGAGGGCTGCCTCGGAGCCGCACAGCAAGGGCCATTGCCCAACCACTAGAGGGCCAGGCGATTCTCCCGCAGCAGCCGCTGCAACGCGCAGACGTTCGGCGGCGAGGCGCAGCACTGGACTGGTGCCATCAGCAGGAGCGTGTTCGCCTTGGGATCCAACCTCGCCGTCAGCGCGTCGCTCTGTTTGTGTATCACCGGTGGCTTCTCAGGATGTCACCGACGAGGCTTCTCTGCTTGGCACAGCAAGGAACCCCGTGCGCTTTGCAAAAGGTGCGGCGCTACAGGAACGCAAGCCAGTGGCAAGGGTTGGGAATTCACCGTGTGAAGCGGCAACCGAGAGTTCAGTGTCTTCAAGGAATAGTGAGGCTGATATTTGCCTTGGGGCCAGCAAAGGAGGACGCAGCTCAACACGAGGTCCCGCAGCAGGGAGAAGTGCAACAGTAAGCACCGCTCGGAGGGGTTTTACTCGCGCTACCCCATCACGCCCCTCTGCGGGAAAGCTTCGAGCCAACAGTGGCAAAGGGCTGTTTCATAGTGCAGCTGGACGGGGCAGTGCGAGTGCGCTGTCTATCATAAAGCCTAGACACCCTATTAGTGCTCCAGAGAAACAAAAGGGCGTCAATCGCATTACAGTGAGCTGCAAACCATCTGCAGGTGGGGTTCGCGGGCTACGTAATTCTCGCAATAAATTACCAGCATGCAGCTCAGGCCCTCGGGCAATATCCGCAGTAGCGGCCTTGCGGCAAGGCCGCCCGGAGGTAAAGTGTCATTCACCGATCCGCACGGACATGGAGTTTCAAGTTTCTGATTCGGCAGCAGTGAAATCTTCCGATGCGAATGCAACCGGATCTAAAGTAGATGCGAAGCATGCCGAGCTTGTTGAACAGGATGCGCGCAACAAAGGTCTTCACAGCAGCTGTCTGAGCAAGCCCGAACTTTTGAGCATACGCAGTGTAATATCTACGCCCCCCGCGCAATCAGAACGGGCTTGCCTCAAGGCCGCAGACGAAGGGCACAGAAGCTGCTCGAAATGCACAATCGGCTGGTCCGCAGTCTCCACCAGTACAAACTCTAGTGCAGGTATCGGTGTTTCTGCATCTGCAGCCTGCGCAGCACTGGCGGAGAATTCGTGGGGTAGCGTCACGGCGCATCCTCCGAGCAGGCGGCGCAGCAGCTCCCCGCATAGCCTAGCACTGCAAAAAGGTGCCGGCAACGACAATGGGGATGATAATCATCAATCAGGCACCTCTACGTCCCTGCGTCGAGCTTCAAGTGCCTGTAGCCTCGAAGATGGGGATGGGAAGCGCGTTTCAGCCCAACAACAAAAGAACGAGGCACTACACCAGGAGTGGGAGGGCCGCGATCGAGAGTACCAGGAAAAGCAGCAGAATTTGTTGCTAGAACAACAGCGAAGAGAGCGATTGCTTGCATGGGAACAACGCGAGGCTGAATTGCTGAAAAACCGGAAGGCTCTCTCCAAAGAAGAGCCTTCATTTTGGGGATTTGACCCATGTGAGTCACGGCTACTCTGCAGTCAGCTGATGCAAACTGCTCTCAGAGTGATCATAGTGGTGTTTCTACCACCTCTGTGTTGCAATGTCTTCGCTGGCTACTCTGTTTTCCACGGCTCCCTGATCTTTTGAACGCGTGGATTTGGTTGCAGCCAAGGAATGAGGTAACTTGTTCCTGTCTATGCTAGACTCAACGAAAAATCTGCCATTTTTCCTCTGATGCTCCTTAGTGAAAAAGCACGAGTTTATTACTTAATGTAATTTTGTGCATGTGTACTCAGTCATGGTTGATGAAGAGGAAGAGAAGGTCCTCACAACAGAAGAACTTCGTGTTGAGGTGTCGCGTTTCTTGAAGGGGGTAAGTCTTGTAATATTATCGTTCAAAGCTGAAGCACGTTCAATTATTCACGACTTGTGGTTTAATAGCTCACTCGTCAACTATCAGAAAACATTAAGACTTGGTGTTATGGATGGACCAGGACTTGCGTTTCCACTCACGAGCTGACTTGCTTCGCGTCGTGAAGAAGTTCAGCGAACAGACCAGAACGACGACGACAACCAGTAAGCCTAGAAATGCCCAATAATACTAATGTTACAGGTTCTACGTGAAGCGTGTCAATCTACTGTGGGACACTATCGTCCCGCTCTCCGCGTTTGGGTGTTCCTCCGTAGCGAGCTCGAGGCTGAACTTCACAAAAGTGGAGCAACGCGTCGTTCCAATGGCGGCCCGCCAAGTGCATGGTGAGGACTGCTTAATCTGTATGCTGACCGATACGTGGCAAATACCTTGAGCGATTAGAATGTGTACCAACACCACGCATCAACCCCAATATCTTCTCCTTAATCTGAAGTAGAAAGAAAGTCGAGGTTTCACTTGCAAAATTGCCTATGCTTAATGTGCTGGTTGCAATTGTACGTCGGTGGTGAAGCACCTCTTCTTTAAAAAATGGCATCAGCATGGATATTTGCTCGTTTGTTACAGGCACTGTGCCACACGAAAGACGCCGAAAGTCAATCCTTCGCAACAGCAATGGCTCGCAGCAGCCTTCTGAGGGACGCACGAGAAACCGAGGAATCAGCTTTTCCCCTTTCAACAAGGTGCGTCGTTGTCATTCCTAGAGCATTCTTAACCACCTGAATGAGCATGAAGCCCAACACTGAGGCTGATTGTGCTCAGCAATCTGAATCCGTACCCAGTGCATGTGCTGACCGTTATTCGGTCTTTGCAAACCACATCTAAAGTTGCGGAAACATTTTTTGTTCAGGTCCAGCTGTACATGCTTGATGAGCATGAACGGGCGAGCAAAGAAGCAGCCGCTCATTTGTCTCAGCAGGGGGAACAGCGACAACAGCTGCGCCAGAAGCTGGCGCACCAATTTCAACTGATGCTGCTGCGAGGCGATTCGGACTTGGAGCTGGCGCTGATACGTCGAGAATTAGCAAACCTGTACGACTCTGACGATGAGTAAGTCGTTGCGGAGTAGTTCTCCAAAACCGTTTTCCCTTGCTCAAACATGCCTTTTTGGTCAAGGTGGCCGCCAACGCCACCAAGCACGCATCCAATTTCTTTCGTCCCACAAAGCAGCTCGTTAGACGGGGTTCGACACATGCAATCCGTGTATGTGGCTTGGCTGCTTTCTAGGGATAGTATAGCCTTCTTATCGCCTACGCTGGCTCCGGGCCGCGGTGCCGAAGCAGAGAGTGGAACGTCTCCTAATCCTTCTCAGCAGGGTGGTGCAGAGATGCAGCTTAATGATGCTAGGGAGCCGACTGGGGCCGTAGCTTCAGAAGGAAGTGGACTAGGCAGGCTCCCCTTTACGGTTTCACCTTCTTGGAGGCAGAGACCCCACAATGTGTGGCAAGAAACCCCGGGGGCCTCGCAGACGGAACCCTGTGCTGAATGGAGCCCACCTCCAAGTCCTATAGAACACAGCCGTTTGAATACAGCTGGAGAGAAGGAAAGGGATCGATGCTGGGGAACGCCCATAACAGGTGCAGGCAGTGCCATTGGGGACAATCGTGAGCTTGGTCGCTCAGATAACGATGAAAATGCGAACTCCAACGCGACGCAGAGCTCCACAAATCTGAACCCTGCCAAGGACATGTTGGATTCGCAAGACCCAGTGAAAGAACTGCCCCCTAAGCACTTCGCGGCAGAAGCGACTAGGCGACCGTCTGTGCTGAGCCGGCGCCTTTCCGTGGTCCCCAACGCCCAGCCCATCTGACATCCCACTTGATATGTTTAGGTCAATTCACGCCTCTTTTAGTTGCTATTGATATGGTGCCTGGAGCATCCACAACTGTGGCTTCAAGATTATTTACAGGTTCAACTCTAGGGCAGTTGCGGTGTTATTCCAGGTGTAGCCCAGTGGGAACTGGGAATGTCCGCATCCCATCACTGCTGCCCGTGAGTTGGTGTATGGCCGCATGGATTTGTTCTGTCTTGGGAACAAACATGTTGTGTTGGTTTTCCGGTCTGCATATGTTCTTCCAGAGCAATGCCCTAAAGGATAACTATCCCTGCGACAGCACCTTTGGAACTAAAGCTGCATGCTGGCCCATGGGCATACAGGTAGCTTAACGTCTCTGCCTCACTAGGAAGCGGAAAGAAAACCCTTTCTGTAGCATGACCTGGGCATGACTATCTTCGATTGGAGCCTATATTCCATCAAATCCTTCGCCGATTTTCCAGTCACTGAGACATCACCTCAAGCGTGCTCCACTGCCTACCGAATCCAGGATCGCCATAAATTGTCTTCGCGCTTTGTGAACTCGCTTCTGCCTGAATATCGTGCGTAGAGACAGCATTGCAGCTGGAGGTGATGGGTTGCCTTGTCCTGGAACTTGAGATTAATTGTTCCGACTTGTGACGAATGTTTGGTGCAAGACCTCCCCAATTCATATTTGGACTATATATGCCAGTTCCACTTGCCCCCGAGTGTTACAACGCTGGTCTTTGTTTGCAGTGTCACGTAACCCCACTTGTGCGAGTGCTGCACATAATTTCCGAGAGCGTACTTCAAAATAATAGCAGCTTTAGCGCAACAATGTTCTTTGAAGAGGCTCTTCTGTATGGACAAATTTCATCGACTGCATCGGATCTGTTCTCTTTACTCCACAGAGCACAGCAGGTGCACTGAGCTATGCTGTGGCAGGCAGAGCCCTGTACTGGTAAAGCTTCAGTTATGAATTACGGGAACACTGAGGGGTCTTTTGTCAAAACTTTCCATCGTCGGTTTAGTTGCCTTCTACCTGCGCTCGCACTCCAACGTTCCAGTATCC
The DNA here is from genome assembly GCF_000499425.1 of Eimeria acervulina. Classification (NCBI taxonomy): domain Eukaryota; phylum Apicomplexa; class Conoidasida; order Eucoccidiorida; family Eimeriidae; genus Eimeria; species Eimeria acervulina. The sequence continues at coordinate 62,965 of NW_013548921.1, read as the reverse complement.
ACTGCACTTGCCCTTCGGCAAAGAGGTATCTTATGTTTGTCTTCCGGGGTCTTGCTGTCTAGTGAGCATCTAGCGACGGCACAAAGATTCTTCGTCTGGCGTCTAGCCTTGGGTAATGCTTCATCTCATGAGGCTGTGAGATCGAAAGGATCGTACCCACTGCATGGAAGCCTGCGTGCAGTGTCCACGCATCCCGCAGAAGGCGGAAATGAAATGGTGATGTTGGCATCCTCACTCTAAAGCCCCACAACTCAGAGACAAAGGATAAAAGTAAATAGAGGGCCACCAAAATTTATCCAGTTCCACGCCCAGGCTCTCTATGAAGGGGCTGGCGGGTGGCCGCCGGCGGAATCAAATGGCACATCGGGGACGGCCATCTTCTACGTTAAGCGTGTGTGTCCGTCGGCAAAAGTGAACCTATTCACAATTTATATCGACGGGCAAGTTTGGGGTTGACTACTTCTGGAGGAGGGTTACGAAGCATGACACCACACTAGCGTCCCTTTGGCTTTCGGTGTGTGTGAAACTACATCTGCTATTTAATTATAGAAGCGCAGCAAGTACATATCCCCTGCTGTGTCGAAGCCCGCCGGTTGCTACGCACATCTGTATGCTGCAGCAAGGCTGAATGGCTATGTTAAGGCGCGTCACCTGCAACCTGTGAGGCAACGACCAGAAGACCCGCCAAGGAAAACTGAAAACGGCAGCCTCCGACCATACGCACAATTGAATTTTCGTTTTTGTCTCCTACCCCTGGAAAGAGTATTCAACTGGTCGCTACAGTGAATAGGAACCTTGATAGCCCTTGTTTCCTCAGCAACGGAGGGCTTTCCGTCAAGATTTTGGGGGACTTGAGCAGTCCGGCTCAGGCCTAGTCCCACATTCACAGCGGATGGAAGGCAGTGACGGCTGCGCTTGCAACCCCGTTGTACGCGTATGCTGCTATAAGTGGAACACCTAAAAATGCCCTGGGAACGGTTTAAGCCTGAAGACAATTTGAAAGGTGGGGCGTTGTTGGAATCAAATTCGGCGTACATATGGTTGCACTTGCTCTTATGAAAGTTGCAGCACCCCTTCGGTGAGCAGATACGGTAGTCAGGCGTTTTGGACCGGGTATTCCAATTCCTTTTTGGCCCCGTTCAAGTGATGGGGGAGGGCGAACTGGAGGAATGAGCTCTATCTGTGTGCGTATATTGCGTCGGTTGCGGCGGTATATCACAGACGGAAAATATAATCGAGAGGTGACGACATCTCTGCTGTGATGAGAACGCCGCTGAGTTTCGGTCAGAAGCTCTTCCCTAGAGAGAGCTGCCCTGTGAGGCCCCCAGTATCTTTGCCAGCCACGTTGAGTTGCTGAGGCAGGAGTGGAAAATTCTCCCAAAATTCCAGTAACGCAGGTTCCTATAAGCTGCATATATCCCTGGCGGGGCGTATTTCATCTAGTTTGCCGTGAATCTAAATAGATTTTGTCCCGTCACTTGCGGGACTCGATTTCACAGGAATTGCTCAAGTCTATGGTATAGTTATGGGCCACGGGTTTCCATGCCGGTGCATTTTACTCCCCCATAGCACGGAATGGTAGCGCAAGGAACGAGCAGATTCCCTCGCATGGGTAGCGCGCTCCTACTTGTGGTGTCTGGTGCACCGCAGTTTTCGGATGGTACTACGGTGTATGCATTGGGGAATGTCAGCGTAGATCGCTCTACCCGTTATTTTCGAAAACGAAGCTCACCATAGTTTGAATAGAATGCCAGAGATCCAAGGCCGTCCACCAAATCAAGATATGGTAACAGCAGAGTGGGAGCTGACCAAGGATTGCACGAAAGGAGTTGAAGTCACCCTTAAAAAAGAGGGAAAGGGAACAACGTCAAACCATACAACTGACCCACTATATATCGTCAAGAACCTATCTTTTAGTCTATGTAGACTAGGCTGCAGAAGTGCAATTCACCGTCTGAGCACCACGTAGAGGGCTAAATAAATTTTGAAGTAAAAGAACAGGAATGCAGGCAAACGGACACCGTTTAGTCAGACGCAAACGTAGAGACGGTTCTGTATCCCGGGAGCCTTCTTCTTCAGAGCGTCTTGAGAAGCAATGCCTGTAATACTGCGCACCTAGGCACCTAAAGTGGCTGATCTAGCAGGCAATCTAGGAAATATATTTCACATTATTCATTGTGGTTGTATATTTTTAAACAATAGTGCACAGCAAATATCAACTGAGAATTCTTCGGATTTCATCCAAACGTATATTCAATGCAATTCATGATTTAACGGATTCAATAGCATTTTTGACTATTAAAAGCAACAACATTTACCGCAAGCCTTCACTAGCATTATAATATTGTTGAAGAGGCCTATTCACACCTTCCCTACTTGGAGCGAGGCCCAAGAATCCACTCTTCCCTATAATAACGACTGAAAGAATGTCCCTTGTGGATTCACTACGGAGTGAAGCGCTGTGTACACAGAAACTGTCTTACGCAGCTGCACAGCATCAGCACTCAGAGCAAAGAGACAGTTTATCTTTCTGTCTGCAGCATCTCGAACAAATACTGTAGATCTACAGTAAGGTCCTGTATATCCCTACATTCCACATGCTAATGATATTCTGTTGCGTGCCCCAAGCATAAAGCCGCACAAAACTGCCATACACTTCAGCCGGTTACTTACGTAACCGGCTGAAGTGTATGGCAGTTTAACGGAACAAAACAGGAGTCACGTTTTCTCCAACAAACAAAGCAAAGTACCCCCTCAAGCATTAACTCAATCTGAAATAAGAGGTACATTTAAGACAACTGCTTCTGCCCTCCAGACCGACTTAAGCCTTGGTCAGTCTCCAGGAGGGTCGGTGATCACCGACGTGAGCTGCAGCTGCAGAAGTCTAGACACATTATATCTTTATTAACCTGGGTATTAATTTATTATTACATTTCCACGTCAGCTGTTATTACTGATGCAGCTTTTCTGTCGTATGGCGAGCCATGGTTGCGTTCGGCAGACCACCTCCCCTGACTGACTGCATGCGTTTGAATGCTTGTCTTATCCTCTTCCCACGCTACCATCCAATAACGACTACTTGCTTACTGCTTGCATCCTGGACAATGTATTCTGCCTCGGTTTATCCGGTATCTCTGCCCTGTGAACTTCTTGGCCCACGGCGACCCGTCCCCTGGACTGCCCGTGTGCTACGTTCGTTCCCTGCACTGCATTTGTGGATGCCTTCTCATAACTGACTTGAAATTCGTGCTTGATTAGCAGGCTATTTCGGGTCTAACAGGGGAAAAGCCATTTCTAGGGAGAAACAACGAAAAAAAACTACCGCTTTGGATTTTTTTGCCTGCCCGCTTCCAGCGAGCCTTAAAACGCTTCCCCCCCCAGTACGTACCAGCACAACCACTGGCCACGGAACTGCAGAGGATAAGGTAAGATGATGACTATTTGAAGCACTGCTACTGTCTTAAGAGGACAAGCTTGCGTGAGAAGTCTGCGTGGGTTGAACTCGACCTCTTGCCCTGGCTATACTTTGGCTACATACAACTTTCTCCTAGGGTGGCGCCGCTGCCGTTACCCCTCATACGTGTGCGACATGCTTCTCGGGCAACTTGAAGAAATTGCAACACCATCTGCAGGGGAATGTCTTCAAGCAGGAATGGCACTCCTGAAGCAGGCGTGATGTTTCGTTCATCGGGAGGAGCTCGCCAGACATGCATCCTCATGCAACATCCAGCCGCATTGGATGATGATCTTGATTTTACAGAACCTTCTGGCCAGGGCTCTGTGTACAAAAGGTCCTCCAGGGAGGCAGAAGCAGGAGGAGATGAGACCAGGTTTCCAGTTGCTATCACACCTCACGCTCTGTTATCTCGGCTCATTTTGGTCATTGGTTTGTCGTTGACCCTGTTTTCCGTTGGGACTTTGCTCTTCATTAGTGGATTCTTCCTTTCGAAAGACGACTTGCCGTACATTAGCAACGGACGAATCATACCATTCCCTCCGTTGTTTCCTCACTTAGACCCGGCACGGCTCCAACTGAATAGAGAAGAGAGTGTGTACTATGTGGAGAGCAGTGGCCCTAGAGCCCCACGTAGCACAGGCAGTCACGTTGACAGCGACGGCTCCCCTAGGCCTTTGTATCTGGAGCAATTCACTGACCCAAAGCTCTTTCCATTGTCCTCAGAGCCCGAACCATGCCAGGTTCAGCCCTGTCGATCCTCTTGGGTGTCAGTAACACCATATGACCGCGTCGTTGTTTTTCTGATTGATGCAATGCGGTATGACTTTCTGCTTTGGGACCCGGATGCTTCGAGTGCTTGTGAAGACGACGCCACTAAGGAGTGTGTGAGAGCGCCTTCTGGGCTTCGGCCTTTCTACCGAAATCGCATGCCTTTGGCGCACGACCTTCTCCGCCGATCCGATGCAGACCTACAGCGTTTTCTCCTCAGCCTGGTGAAGAACAGGGAAATGTCCGCAGAGGAGTTGGGAAGCAGCGCTGCTGCACTGAAGAAGGACCTGAGTTCACGTGAAACCAAGCTGCCACCAAGTGCCTCACAGACGAGCCCTGCTTCTTTGCCTTCCACGTATAACTGGGGAGGGAACCGTTTCACTCGATTATACATCTTCGAAGCAGATCCGCCTACAGCCACTACGCAGCGTCTGAGTGGCCTCGCTACAGGAAGCATGCCGAGCTTTTTCAGCGTAAGATTCAGCGGATTTTCCACCCGACGTGTGCGCAAAGAGCGGCATAGTCGGTGGGAGCATGCCTTGGGAGGCTGGTTGTAGTAAGGAAGGCTGTAACTGTTGTGGCCTCTCTCTACGCAGAGTTGGGGGTGTACGCACTTGGCTTTGATCAACCAGTTTCATCTCTTGTGGCTGGGTTCACCGACATTTCTCAGGTCCGGGAGACGTTTTCTGCGCCAGCAGTAGACGTGGATAGCTTGCTGCTGCAGCTGAATGCAGCAAACAAGACCTCCGTCGCCATTGGTATGTCTGCAATGCCGCTGCTCTTATTTTCCTGCGTGTAACAAGCGCAAAATCCAAAACACCAGCGCCTTTTGTTTTGCTCCTGACTATCTGCCACAAAACAGGAGACGATACGTGGGATCGCCTGTTTGGTCACCTCTTAACTCGGGTGCACGCATTCCCGTCGTTGAATATCCAGGATTTGCACACAGTAGATGACGGAGTCGCCGCTAAACTTCCACGGGAATTTGCGTAAGGCTTCACTACTGGGTAGCGATGCGGTTTGCCCAATCTGCTTTCGGAGAGTTCGCCCTTCCCTAGACGACTTCGGGCTTTCTCTTTTCTCTTCCTTCTCCCAACACCTCTCCAGTCTAAGCATGCCCTGACGCAAGACGACCACTCAGATTGTATGGAGACTTGCCAGCCTGGACGTTTGGCTGAATTTTCAAGAGGGAATGCCATAATGATACACTGCACAGGTATGCGATGGCTGTATGCGTTGCAGGAAGGGCGACTGGACTCTCCTTGTCGGCCACGTTCTTGGTGTAGATCATGTGGGCCATGCAGCAGTCCTTGATTCTAATTTGATGCACAAGAAGCTGACAGAAATGAATGGCATGCTTAAGAATACTCTCAAATTGATGCTTAAACACGACTTTAGTGCAACGCCTACCAGGCCAACTCACACGCTCTTCCTGGTGTTTGGAGACCACGGAATGACTGAAGCAGGATCTCATGGAGGTGGTAGCAGCGAGGAAGTAGGTACAAGGAATACCGAAGTAGTCTCTGGACAGCTTTGATTTTTTGAGCGCAACGCAGCTTTGGCTAGCTTCAAGTGCAGTGGAAGAGTTGATCAATGGTTTAAAATGGGGAGAAATGATTCTTTTTTTGGCAGGACATCGTGTCGTTTGATTCCCGATGTTCAGAGTTTTTGAGTGCGGTTGTTTGCCATCCCAGGTCGAGGCTGGTCTTTTGTCGTTCTCGACGCTGCCGGCGATGCTAAGTCCCCGTACTGCGCAGATGCTTTCTCCTGATACACGGCTTTTTCCAGGTCGTCTGCCGACGTACTTGCAGAACCACGGTGCGTTCCGCGACAGCAGTGGGCGTCGGAGGGTTGGATCGGGTTCAGCACTTGATGCAGCCTCCCCAACAGCAGCACTAGGCTACGGATCGAGCCGAGTACGACAGGTTGGCCTGGCACCAACGCTCTCGTTACTCCTGGGACTTCCCATTCCATTTAATTCTATGGGGCGAATCATAGCAGACCTCGTCCCGAGCGTTGCAAGCTTTGTGCAGGAGTGCGCTTCAGAATCTCAGGGAACATCTCTGAGCACCTTCTCGTGCGGCACGAGCGATGGCAAGCCGTGCAGCGTGAAGGAGAGTGAAGATCTTGCAACTGCAAGGACAGTGCGCTGCAGTGACCTGGCCTACCTTACACAGCTGCATCACATCGTAGCGTGGCAACAGCACCGAGCCATTTTGACCCACGCAGCGCTAACTGGAAACGGGGCAGTGCTTACAGATCCTCATTTTGCGGCAATAAAGGTTAAATGGCTCAGGCTGTATTCTGAACTGGACAAGGAGATAAAGTCACTGCCTCAAGCAGCACACGTACCTCTGACTTCAGGTTCATCGGCGCCTAACTCCCGGCTCGGGGAGTTGGGCTCCACTATCTCGATGCCCACTGCTGGAATTGAGGGGGCAGATACTGAGCTGATTTCGCATTTGTCTCAACTCCGTCCAGATGGCGTTGGAAGTGGCAACGATGGAGATGTACACATAGGGACGGCCAAAGAAGCCAAAGAAGGCGCTGCATCTGCTTTACCTTCTCTAGTCCCATATTTGCTAGCGTCTGCGAATTTCTCGCAGGAAGCTTGGCAGGCCAGTGTCCGCCAGCTATGCACTTTTAATATAATGCTAATGGTTTGCGGCATCTTCATGGCCCTTAGCAGTCTCATCATTTTGGGGTTGGCTGCCTGGACCCTCCGGAACCCTTTTAGTAGCGGTGCAAACCATACCACTCGAAGGCGGGGTGCGCATAGCCTTCCAGACTCAGCCACCATTGCCCGGTGGCTATGCATGAGTACTTGCATTGGAGGAGGAACCTGGGCGGCAGTATGGGCCTTCCTGGAAGTTTTCAAATATCTACTGGCGGATTCTGCTTCTGCATTGGACTTATTCTTGTGGCGTCAGCTCCCAGCACTTTGCCTAACTGGTGCCTTGTCTTCGGTGGTTGCGCCTTTTGCCCGAAGCAGTCTGTCTCTGTGTCCACAACGTGGCTTGCTTCGTCGCTCACGGCAGGGAGAAGATGAGCCTCTTGTTCCGGGAAAACGACTTGCATGCGGATTAAGCAAACTGCTGCAGCAGGATTTATGTCTCTCCCACCTGTGTCTACGCCTCTTCAGCGGTGGGAGGTTCCACTGCTATGCCTCATTGCTCGTCCTGTGCATTCTACCCTTCAGTGACTGCTTTGTCGAGGGGGAATGCTCTATTGTCAAGTTTCTTATCGGCATATATTGCATTTCCGCTGCCCTCACTGCCTCTGCCACGCCATCAACCGGAAGAGAAAAGAACCAAGTTGTTGCTGCGTGAGTGCTAACGCAGCACAATTTCTTCACACGCCCTAGAAAGGCGTTGACTCAGTCACCGATGGAGCGGCTTTAGCACTAAATCGCACAGAATTACTTCATTCTTTGTGGCCTCTTCGGGTTAGGCATCGGTGCCCGTTGCACAGTGGAAGACGAACTCCCGCACTTACGCCCAAGTACGGGGTATTTTCGGGAACCTTCTCCTGTTGTGTGAATGCGTTTGACCTCAGATGTGTCGGACTCGCGCTGTGCGTTCGGATGGGAAGCGCTTTTGACCCATCTGCGCGTTCAGTGGAGAACGCGGGCGCAAACGCCTGGCCTTTGCAGATTGACTCCACTAGCGCCACCGTTTTCCTCATGCTTTGCACCTATTACGTAGTCGGAGTGGAGGAGTTACCGCTTGTCTCGCGGGTGTTTGGATATGACAACCACTGCGGATCTGAAGAAAATAACAGGTTTCGGATTGCAAGCTTTCATCCGCTAAGAGGGAGGAAGGGGGCTAGACCTTCCACGGTTGAACGCGCGATCTTCCTTGCCCAGGGTGCCATATCGGTACTCTGGTTTGCCTTTCCTCACGAATCGAAGTCGCAACAGTCAGTGTCCCAAGCTCCGCCGCATCATCAGGAACGATACGATACTCCTATCCACGATGCATTTGTATTAGTGTGGTCGGTCCTCGTCTTTCCATTTCAGGCCCTCGACACTGCCGGTGGCACGCTTTTTGGATGGGTCACAACACCGGAATCATGGCTCTTGAGTGCTCCACATTGTTTACTGGAAGTCCTCCCCTCCCAGCTCGTGGATGGGGGACGAGTGAAGTTGGTTCCGCTCTTCAATGTTCTCCTGCCGTGGGTAATCTATTTGTCCACTGCAGGGCTCTGGATGAGATTGGTACTAATTCTCTGCCGAATGAAGAAGCGCGAAAATGACCTTAGTAGGCAAATGCTACGCAGCGCGAAGGCGGAATCGACTACACTGGGAGAGGAACTTAAGACTTGCGTTAATGACCGTGGCCCATCTCAACAGCAAGTACAAATGAAGGGAGGTGTTCTTAGTCTGTGGAGCATAGAACTATGGGAATACTTCTCACACTACTTCTTCTTTACAGCTGTATGCCCGCTATGCATGTTCGCTATTCTTCTTGGAAGGGCGCAGTTGTGGCCGCTTTTGCTTTGCTGTATAAAGTGGCGGTTGCTTGTTTTTCTGGGCCGAGTGCTTGTCCTGGAGCCCCGTGGGACTCTCTCCAGAAAGTGCCCGTGCAGCTTCTGCATCGTGACATCTACAACTTCCGCAGCTTCTGTGAGAGATGCCACTGGCTACCGTAACGGAAGTGGAAGCACCAGCGGAGACTTCATTAAACCGAAGGCCGGAATGCAGTTCTTCCTTTCCAACGGCAGCTTCTGCATGCTGGCTGCTCTACTAACGCTAGATACATTTTTCGTGACAGGGCACAGGACGAAATTAAGCGCGCTTCCGATCGAAGCTGGCTTTGTGGGGTTGTTGGAGTTTCATCCCCTCTGGTCCTTTGTAACGTCGTTTCTGCACACCTACTTTGCCTACATTATCTGCTGTCCACTTATTTTTATGCTCGCCTTTTTGCGTACGGCGCATCTGGCAACAGACAAGGCCGCCCCCATCGCGTTAGCCCTAGAAGGATCCACAGCTCCTGAAGTGGTGCTGATGACTACCCTAATGATTGGAAAAGTCACTTTTGGGTAAGACTATCACATGCGAACGTTTTCGCGGTACGCTGGATAGCGACACTCAGTCCTGCCGAAGGGCAGAGGAAGCAGATGTGCATTTAAGTACATATGCAGAATGCAACATCAACAGACGGCAAACTACTCGCATAACTGCGGCTTTTGTGACCACAGGATTCTCACGGGAGTCACCTTTAAACACCTCTGTTCTCTACTATCTCTGACACTTCTTCGACAGCACCTCTTCGTAAGTTTTCACATCTGAAGCAGTGCGCTCGCGCCTGGACAAGCTCTCACCAGCTGCACAGAAATCCCCTATCTATCCCCTGGGTATTTGCAGATATGGCATTTGTTTGCCGTCAAGTTCCTGTATGATGCAACGGCGGCGTGTCTTACCTACGTCCTAATCGTCCTGACACTGTTCATTGTCGGCATCGGCGCGCAACGGACTATAAAGGTGAAACTGACTACCTGACATGACTCTTTCGCACCCCTTCTGACAAATTCGGCTCTTGTCAAGCTGCCAGGAGGGGTTGGTATGGTTTACCCAATGTCAACCACATGACTTCAAGACAAATTCGTTGGTTCTCAAAGCAACGAAAGAAGCCGGTGAGTATCCCGTCATTGCCATAACTGCTTGATGGGAGTCGAGTGTAACGCAACTTCGATGTCATCGGCGGGACACCGACAGTAGTTGTGCTATGACCGAAAGCTTGTATTTGGCAGCCTGCAGCATACAGAGCGCATCATCCATCGTTCTGCCGATTCTCTGCTTCACTGCCCTTTATAAGCGCTGGCAGAAAGGTATGCTTCACGGTGCATGCTTACTTTCTACCAACGATGCGCGCTCCCACCTTGTCACCAACACTTTCCATCATGATTCTCCTAAGATCCTGTTGTGCTCCCCTCATGCGGTAAACTGCGCCTCGCTCGTCAACTGGCTGTGTTGCATCATATGGCCCCGAAGGGAACGCATTCGGTACACCCGCGCTGCTTCCAGGCGCTCGGCCCTTTGTTACGAAAGGTGGCACACCGAGCGATAGTGGCGTGTGCGAGTACCCAGGGTGTGGCAAGTACCCCTGCACTGGTGGCCTAGGGTCAACCATAGGGACGAACATGTTGCGCCCCCGAGGTGGATTCCGCACGGACGGCAACTGACGATAGTAGTGTGGCTGATGGGCCAAAGGAACGTTCAGGTCAAGTCGTGCATTGTCCGCAGCGGCGTAGGACCCTGTAACTGGAAGTTCAGCTGCACCTGATTCTTTTGTGAACGGATCTCGACAAACCCGCGTTTGCTCTGCTTTCTTCACTGCCTCGTCGCGGGAGAGCTGACCTGCATATCGTACAACGCACGCATGGCTAGACATCCCCGTAAGCAGCTGTGCTGCCAGATATATTGAATGGTAAAACTACGGAGTAATCTCACGCAGTTCTCAAGCTCACTTGCATTCATTGCAAGATTGAAGAAAGCATTGAACAATGCTCGGAGACGCAGGCACCTGAAAAAAAGCACTGTACACTCCCGTATACCGAAGTCAAGTTCCCCGTAAAAAAAAGCAACACCAATTTGCGTCGCTGTCCTGTCAAGGTACCTCACCTTATGAAAGCTACAAGCCTGAAAATCCCGATCCTTGCTGCCATTTCCTTGTAAGCCGATACGCGCAACTCATTGAATTTCTTCTGCAGCTTGTCTATCGTGGTATTCGACTCAGCTTCTGTGGTCACCTTCTGCAGCCTGAACCAGTGCGCCCAGACGAGTCTTCGCACTAATTAGATCTGGCTAGGCCATCGGTCCGTCGGTACCACCGGCTAAATTCTGCCAATGCAACGTACCTTAGAAACGCCCACAACAGTCTCCTATCAACCATGTGTTGAATACACACTACAAGCCATCGAGGAGCAGGTTCACTGTTTGGGCCTCCGTTACTGTTGTTTGCTGCATTGCGTGGACTGCTTGAAGATTCTCCGATGAGTGCCTGCTCCATTAAAGCAACCTGCGGCTCACAAACGGCCAAATCCGCGAAGGCACAATCAACGGAGGAGACCGAAGGCCGAAGCCTTTGCTTCGGATGAGAATTACTGGCCAAGGTGCAAGAGCCCTATGCCGTGATTCTAATGAGCGTGCTAATAAGGGGTTCCACCTTGCTCTGCCTCTGATTGATTCCCTCTTGTTGCAGCTCAGCAACCTGCAAAGAAATATCCAAAGGATAACGCATGCGCTTCTCCGCCGGGAAACACCAGAGCCATGATTTGCTCCAAAAAGTGAATCAAAAGTGAACGGACGCCTCACCTTTGCCATCAGCCTTTCGTTTTCCGCCATGAGGAACATCTGTTCCTTGCGGAACTGCATAAGCCTTGACTCGATCGCGTCTTGTCTCCTCTCTTTGGACCCGTGTATGCCACCGATAAGGTCAACAAGCTGTTGGAAAGCCCAAGCCTTGTTCCAAAGGCTAGCGTCTGTTGGCATGCACGCTCGTGAAATCATTTCCACCGCTCTTCCTTTGAGTAGTGCCCGGAATGCAAGCCTCTTAGCTTCCTTTATTGGCATGAGCTTTGCTGCCTGGGCTCGCAGGTCTTCTTCCCTCTTTATTAATGTGTTTATAAATGCAGCCTGTGTCTTTGCCTTCTCTTCCAGCGCTTGTGTCGCCGTCCTTGATATGTCGTTCAGTTCCTTCATCTGGGCGAGCGAAGTTGTTAGAGTTTGCATGCTTGCAGTAAGAGCCTGTACTCTGCCTTGCTGTTCCATTAACTCTGACTCCTTGTTCTTTAGCTCCTTCTGATGCGTCTTCGCCTCGTTTTCCTGTGCCTGCAGGTCGTGCTTCCGTTTATCTTCAAAAGACTTCATAAGGCCGACTCGTTCGCGCTCAAAGTCCTGAGCTTTTGTCTTTAGCTGTTTTTCCAAAGACTGAACTTTCTCCTTCAGCTCGCGTACCGAAGCATCGCACCGCATCTTCATGCTACTCTGGCGGGCCAAAGCTTGCTTCTGCACTTCTTCACGTTTGCTCTTCTCCTCTTTTCGAAGCTTCTCCATTGCCTCTTCTCGCTCAGACGCGACCTTCCGTACTTCTTCAGCAAGCTTGACTTGGTGCTCTAAACGCAGCCGTTCAAGTTCTTCGCCGTGGTGTCTGTTGATTTCTGCTAGTTGAGCCTCGAGCTCGCTTATTCGACGGTTTGACGTGACAAGGCGACCCTCAAGGTCTTGAACGAGATCCTGCTCAACTGAGGACTTAATTCTTGGAGAAAAACGAGCTACGGAACCTGTAGATGCGAGCTTCTTAGGGGCCTTCTGGTCGGGTCTGGAGGTGCCTGGCCTTTCCAAAACCTCATCAGACCACGGTGTTGCATCTGCCTCCGACCTACCCGTCGGAAGTTTCGGTTGCTGCTTGGACAAAACTAGCGATTTTCGCGTCGCTGGAGGCCCAGAAGCGGAAGGCCGCTTCTCCGCCTTACCAGGTTGAGCTCGGCCTTGAGGTCCCCCATCTTTACTGTTATTTCTTGACCAGGCCTCCCTTCGAGGAAGTGTTGCCCACGCATCTTCGGAGTTCGCTTTCTTTAGAAGCCTCCCTGAGGCGTCTTGCTCGCCGGCTCCGTTCCGCTGACGAGCAACTGGCTTGCCACCATCATCCGAGCCCAGAGGCCTTGGTGAGGATGGGAGCCACTTTTCAGCGAGGGAAGACTCCGTTTGTTCAAGTTTTCTACGTGATACGATGCTCTGCCTGCTCCTGACAGGTAAACCTGATGGCTTGCGAGCAAAGGACGACTCCCGAGGTGTTAAAGCTACCCGTTTCGAGGCCTGCCGACTAAGTGGCTGAAAGTGCCCCTTCTCGATCTCCACAGAAGCACTTTTCATATCTCGTGCCTCCGTACTCCTAGCACTCATGGCCCTCATGATGACTGCGCTCTTGATTCGCTGCACTGCCTGCTGAGGAGAGTCTAGAGCCAAGAGTGGGTCCCTTACTCCCAGTTCGCGGTCCGCCGATCTATCCTTGGGATGCGGAGATCCCGGGATAAACAGAGAGCCCAAGGCATCTACCGGGGGAGGCGGTGGCGGCTTCTTCGAAGACCCATTTGGATGTCTAGGCGTCTGACCCTGACGGTACAACAAACTTTCGTTCGTATTCTTTGGGGCAAGCGGCAGCTTTCCCCGCCTTGGTGATTGCTGCCCTCGTGCTGCCGGTTTTTCTCTAGCCTCAGCGGGAGTCGACGGAAAGTCACCGCTGGAAGAGCTGTCTGAGGACAGCAGTAACTGCGAAGGCGCTTTTGCATATGCGGGTGCCATTGTCTCTTCTGCCCACTCAGCAGTCCGACGTCTTACGCACCGAGTTTCTCTGCCTCACTTCGTCCAGTGCACCAGGAACTGCATACCCTCAACCATGGGTAGAAAAAGCCCATGTATTGCGCCCAGCTTGCAGCCATGCAACAGTGCGGATCCCTTTAAGTGCATTCCCTTCCCCCACGGCGTATACGATCTCCATACAACACTGACATAGGTAGCAGGCCAGATGTCGGTGTGCTCATCTCCGCAGTCGCTGCCTTAGGTTTGCGATCAAACAGAGCCAGCGGGACCAGCTGAAGAAATGAGCAGTGGCAGTGAGCCTTCAGTAGTGATGTGGAAATGGTCTCTCATACACACCAGCAACCCTCCATATCAAATTGATCCAATCCGTCCTTGTTGGGGCCCTGCTCATCCAATGAGGTGGATTGCTCCGGTGTCTCGCTGGCGGCGTGTGCGAGCACAGCAACTGATTTAGCAGCGGGAACGGAAGTTGGCCGAATTTCTTGCAGTGACTCAAACCAGGCTTGTTCAAGAAGAGAAGTCTTAGCGTAGGACGAGGAGCAGCTTGAATGCAAGAGGAGACAATACATGGACATCGGATGGTCTTGTCAGCTGAGGCCCGAAGTCTGGAAGATGATTAGGGCATTCTGTCTTCAACTGTCAATCGACTATTCAACAACATTCACATCAGGCCTATTGCGAGAAAATTACTTGTCTTTCTCCAAAGGCGTGCGCCAAAATGATCATGAGGGCACTGCTACGGAAGTCCTGGTATGGCCGTGCGCGGTGCAGCTGCTGTATGTGCGGGACACCGCGTGAGAGCACCGCCTGTAAAAAAGGAGTATTCGCGCCAGTTTGTATATATGTATGTATATATATGCTCTTCTAAAGTCGATGAAATGTAAAAGTAAGACGTAGCACACTCAAACTATGTCTGCTGGCGCCCCAGTTCTCCATCGGTACTTCCCTCTGGACGCGAGGCAGCACACACGGGAGGATGGCTGATCTTCCAGGGGCGTTCCGGGCTTTACACTTACTTGCAGCATAGGTTTTTTTGCACCTTTTCCCCTGTGGATTAGCAGGGTGGCTCCCTCCGAGGCTTCACCACGGCAAAGCCGAGACGGCACGATCGGTCTGGTGTACGCCGGTGGACCAGTAGTGCTGGTTGTCGACATATGCAGCTGCCTTCGGGGATTACCCCAAACCGTCGTTGTGGTGAGATCTTTGATGAGAGTTTTATTTTTTCCAGGGAGGCGGTCGACTATCCTAAGTAGCGGATTACCCCCCGTACCTGTGGGAATTCCCGATGCAAGGTAGTGGCGGACGGCGAGCGTGGGCTGGAAGTGGGTCGCCTGGCGCTCCATTCGGCCATCCAGAGGGTGGCCCCTCTGGTTGGGTGCCAACGGTTCCTCCACCCTTCGTCTTCCTTCCTCCCGTCCCGCAGGCAAGTGGCCCTCGCTTGGGACGCCAGCAGCCTTCGCCTGAAGCAAATGGTTTGGCCAACACGTTCACTCCGCCCGCGACTCCCAGTATTCCATCAAGCTATAGGCAGAGCCGTCGGGCTGGAGATAGGTCTCTGTTTGCTCCTGTGGACAGAAGGGTCATTGTGCAGGCTGCGGGGAATTCCCTCCGCCGTCCTGACTCAGGTAGGTTTCGGGTGCGCAACGAAGGAACTCCCACAGGACACAACACCCAAACTACTCTGAGGACTACTGCCTGTCGAATAGAACACCACGGAGCGGCGTCTCCCCATGGAATTTCATCAGTTTCTGCAAACCGCACGCTCCGCCATACCGGTGGGCCTTCAAATGAAAGACCAGCGAATACTGTGGGGAGGTCCCGTTCGGGAAGCGGCGGTTACTCGACGACAGGGCGTACAGAGGATAGTTCCTTTGACGAGCTTGCGGTAGCTTTCAACACTATGAATTTTTCGGATGATCAGTTAGCCGGCACTCGAATGCCTTCGCTGCCCACTGTTGAGGATATGGAGAGACGGATGAGGAGTTCTGAAAGTTCATTTTTGGGAGTGTCTGCACTCCCATACACCAACGCGAGGGGCCTTTCACCAGCTAGAGGGTTCCAGTTCGTTTCTGCGCTGCAGCGACCAGGTTCTAGTGAGGCACATCACAGGAGCCACAGCAATGAGCAACGGCCGCCTTTGTCTTTTGTCGATGAGAGGTATCTGTGGAGCGGCGACGATGCAAGGCCCAGGCGCTCAAATGGAGATTTAAGTTATTTCTTGAGGAGCTCGAGGAGAAGCGAAGGGATGAACTTGCTTGATGACCTGTTTGGAGAAAGGCTTGGGGCTCGACTCCATGACAGTGTGGCCGCCAACATGCTTCGGTCGTTCCTCTCCCCCGTGACGAGCCCTGTAGCGCTACCTTGGCGAGGGCCATGGGAAGTTAGGGTGGGAGTTTCGCTTCCAGCTGCCCATCGAGCTGAACACCAGAGGCACCCCCGGCGCGTTACTAGGGGCCCGAATTCCTCTCTGGTGCTTATTGCGTCCGCATCAGCAGATCCGGAGAATTTTGACGTGCTCGAGCGTAGCATTGGGCGATTCATTGAGGAAATCGAACGTAGTTTTGCCTTCGAGGATTTGGACGACCTCGACATTCCCCTCATGCTTGTTGTCTCGGGAGGGGACGCTGGAGATGGAGACGAGTTTGTACCTCATATCTGGGCAGATGCTAGTGGACCCCGTGTTACGCTACAACAGATTTCGGAGGCACGAAGTCTCCGCGACAGTCTGGGCCAGCACACATTCAAATGGACTTTTGGGGAGGCCAAGCAGGTCGATGGAAACTCGACCACAGCTTCCCATGGCATGAAACCACCGGCAGGAACGAATAGGGGGATGGCCCAGCAGACGCAGAGAGGCTTGGGGTCGATTGACGCATCAACGGATGCCGTAGCTGATAGTTCAGGAGGAGGTGCACAATCGGAAACGCACAACGGCTACGATTGTTGTATCTGCTTGAGTGCCTTCGAAACTGGCGACGCTCTCTTGACGTTGCGGTGCCTTCATATTTTCCACGAGCGCTGCATAGACAGGTGGATCAAAACGAGTCACAGTGTTAAGTGCCCATTGTGTTCTACAAAAATCGCTGGGTCACCCAGTAGTGAACAGTTTGATGAATAGTGCACACGAGCACTGTACCTACATGCACTGTACCCCTGTGTTTAGGTGTGGGTGTTGCTGCGTCGGGCTCAGAAGCGCTTCGATGAGTGTTCCCACGCCCGTTGCAGCTGGTTGTCACTGGATTGTGGGTGTTCATGAGTTCCTGTCTTTTTGAGTTACGAACAAACGGAAGTTACCAATTGCCAGGGTCGTATAGACTGTTCATGGTTCTTAGGTTTTGGGAGCAGTGCTCCTGTTTTCCCTGTTACACACCACACCGTTGCTAGCACGATAGGCACCGTAACGCCTGCGGGCTGCAGTGGCGTGCTGACACTTGTCCAGCGATGAGAGTGTCCTCATCGTGGACTTCGATTTTTGGCACTCTTAATACTGTAACTATGCGTATATCCGCAACTGACGTGGCTCCCACTGGCACTGCTAATGAGTTTAGGCTACCTGCGACTTCCTAGCATGTGCTGCGGGGTAATTCCTCCCACTTCCCGGGCACTGGAATTCTTGAGCACTGTAGACGAAACTTCATAATCCATGGAGCCGCCATGCCCGAACCAATGTCGTCCAGCTTTACGGCATATTAGCGTGACTGGATAGCGGCGTGGACGCACATAAAAAACTCTGAGGACCAAGTCTGGCTAATTGATTGCCTAGTCCAGTCAGGGATATGCTTATTCATCGCTGTAGCACCCTCTACAGAATATGGAAGACGGTAGGACTGCGCGAACGCCGTGAGAAGTTCGCTCCTCTACTTAATGCTGCAGATACTCGTGCATGAATCCCTTTGACTCCCCTTAAGGGCTGGCAGCACTGAACACTTACGCACCACGGTCACCCTGCTGTAAGCATGCCTCCAACTACCTGTGGAGAGTAACTGAACTGTTCTGCGTGTTGCGTGTAAATACCACACAGTTGTAAACAGGCGCACTTCTGCATAGATGAAGCTCCTCGGAAATGCAAAAGATACCAAAACGCGAGAACTGTCGCGTATGGCGAAACTATCAGGTTCCGAGATGTGGTGGTGTTAACTGTTTTTCCGAGACAACAGCGCGGCGTTCCACCGCTCCAGCTGCCCACCGCCCATTGCATGACGAGTCTATTCGCCTACGCTGACGTGCGAATGGCTGGTGCCACCGCATGCTCCCCATACTCGGACAATATCTCTTCAGGATTCGCCGGCGGCGGTGCAGTAGCAATTTCCCTTCGTGTTGTACTAAAACAGGAAGACGTCTGGATTACAGGCAGTGGACGTGCTCACAGGAACAGAGCCGGATACAAGAACGCCATGACAAAGACCCAGATTGACAAAAAGACAATGAAAACAACACGTACCTGCACAACCACAAGACAATTTCAATGAGCATTTGTATGCAGCAAAGGACGCATGTCCATTGAAGCCTTTGCACTAAGGCTCTGTTGGTAGGTTATTTCACCAGAGCGCAACTAAGGCAGCACCAGCAGCACACCTCGGACCAACTACGCCACAGTTACCATGCTCACCCAATACCATATGGGACGGTAGTCTACACGAAGTCCAGCAGATCCCAAGACATCTTCCCACTTGCGCCCTTCTTGTGGCGTTGTGAGGCGAGGATCACGATTCGGATGTTCACGCCCCATACCTACCTGGGAGAACAAAAAGGCACACGAATGCTGGGCAACTTAGTATGTCAAAGATATCACTCTGTCCAATTGGTTACACCCTATCAGTCTCATATATTTAAGGAAAAAGGCGCCAAGCGCCACATGCGCCAAATGCAGATATGGCAGAGTGCCCGATGACGACTTACCGGTCTGCTTGTCGCCTCTGACTGAGCCATAAACTGAAGGGTGACCTGCACGTAGCCGAAGGTCTGCACATCTAGGCTCTCGTGAGCCCTATTTTGCAGCCTTAACTCTGCGTCAACCTCGATAGATGCCATTGTCTGGGCAACTCTTTCCAAGTACTTCCTCACTTCCAGGTTTACCTGCAAAGCACCCAAGGGTCATCACGAGTCTCAAAACGTGCTGCTACATTCCGGCAGCCAAATGTCCTCTTGATAAGCCCCCGGTAGGGAAACAAACCAGTTATGGAAATGAAGCGGGAAAACTATGTTTCTTTCCTTTAATCGTCATGACTGAATTGTTCACTATGTACCTCTCCAATAAATGGTGATTCGCCGATGTTGCGGAAGTCGTAGGCCGATATCTGAAGAATGCACGAATTGACGGGAGCTGCTACGCGCGAGTATACAACACGCCAGTTGAAAACAGCCGCCCCTGTTTTTGAATAATAGTGGACGTCCGTGCTCTGCAACAGAGGCTGAGATCCTTGATACTTGGTGCAATCCATTGTACATCGCAGGACAGCATCTACAGTTTCCTTGTTTGGACCCAAGTGCTTGAAATAAAGGCCACGGCAACCCCAAAGAACAACCCTGAATAAGAAACATCCAAAATAAGTGCATCGACTTTCCACATGAAAACGCACTATAGACGAGCGCCACAGATAAGTGTCTAAAGAGATCTGGCAATTCTGGACGCATTCGGCGGCAGCGCTTGAGTGGCAGCAGCACCCGAGCGAATCACCTTATCTCAATGTCCGTTGATGATGGCTTTTGCAGATTGAATCGAGGGACTTTGCCGGCCTTCTGAGAATCCATCATCTCCAACCACATCTCAATACTTCCAGTAACGCTACCGTTTGGCGTTCTTGACAGTGGTCTGTACTCCATGGGTACCTCATTCTTCTTCATGAAAGCTTGCCACTCTTTTGAGAACCAACTGCAGTCCATCACAAGGCTCAGCAAAATCCCCACACCACATCATCTCTTAATCGCAATTCGTCAGCGAACACCCTATTTAGCTGCTGTGCCTACGCAGGACACTCGTGCCTCTTGCAAACTACAGGACGTCCAGGCCAGTGAACAGAAATGAAGCTACTAGAACCCGTATACAGCCCACATCGATACTGCAAAGCGGGTCTACCAAACGTTCGCGCCGATGATACACTATACCATTCCAAACATGCTTACCGCTCTTCTAGGTCGATCACAGTGCTTCCTAGGAACACGTCATCCACTTGTTGAAGCAGCTTTTCATGCGCACTCCACACGCTAACCTCCAATCGCGATTCATCGGGGAATGCAACATCCCTCTCCCACATAGTAAAGAAGTCCGGGTTTAGCGTTCCAGGCTTGTTCTCAGCACGAAAGGGCATCTGTTAAAGCGAGAGAGGGCACATAACTACGTCATTCTCAGCCTGGCAACGAAACGTGCCAACACTTCTGGCTACATGCACTATCTGCTTCTGGAGCTAAGGCGGGGATCTATTAACTTCCTCGAAAGAGAGATCTCCAAGGAATTCCCCTGTCATAAGCGAGCATCAGTAAGGCGGGGTTGGACAGCCTCACCTTTGTCTTCCCAACTGAAAATACGAGGTATGGGTTCGCAACCGTCATTCCCTTGACCAAGTGGACGTTGATGGCTCGGATAACATACACCCTAATCTTGATCATCTTAGGGTAAGCTTCTTCCCCTCTGAAATGCTTTCGAAGGCGCGACTCATTCAGTGCCCATGGTACCATCGTTTGGTCCACGTGCTCAGACGGTTCATCTGAACGCATATGCTCCACAACCAAAAGAAACTGCACAGCACCCCGGGCAGAAACGCAATTCGAGGACCCGCTTCACTACAGATAAAACTGAATTTTCCCAACGTAATCAAAATCTCATTTTTTCATCAGGAGGACCTCCGCCTCACCATTGTGAGTAAGGTTGACAAAAAACTTAACAGATCCGGTCAGCTGCGTCACCCCCAAGGCTTTCTTCTTAAGAGGATCGGGAGGAAAGTCCACATCTACTAAGAAGTTCTCCACTGTGGTTTCGACGGAAGGCCGCTGAAACTGCTCCTTTGTCTTCTTCTCCGCCGCTCGTTTGCCCTCAGCGCACAAGACAAACCTGTGGGGAAATAAAATGACAACTCTTCAACAACGCCTATTCGAACTTCCAAGCCAATCTCTGAATACTCCTTACCACCTGTTGATTCGACTCTACATTGTCTACTACCAAGCTATATGCCTAAATTTCAGGAAACATCACACAGCCGGGTGGCAACAAATATTGTCGTCAATATCGTTTTATCTCGTGTTCCAGGCCTCACTTTGCGGGAATGAATACATTCAAGGTAAACATGCTGCCTGCCAAGAGGATTGGCCGATCCGATGGCAATGCATAAGATTGCACAAGGATCTTTGGCAACGAGTCCGGATTTAGCCAGACAGAGACTACACCCTATAGCAAGCCCCAACGCAGATAAATGACCCCTGCATGTACATGCTTCTGAATTCCTCTCTACGTCTATGTAACAAAATGCGTCGCCCCTCATCTAGTTTTTAGCAATATAGTGCAGGAGACGCAATTATAAGACATTTACAGAGAAAGGTGCCTCCGTGGAACCCTCAGGTCTGTCTCCCCAATATGTGCTAGGTGAATAGCTCTGCCTTCCATCTACCTTCAAAACGCTCTCAGGAGAAATTTTAGTTCCATGGCAGGACTCACCTCTGCGGACTGGTCGCACTTCAGAACTCCAACCTGATGAAGGTAGCGGGATTGATTCGCCTCAGCAGCGTCCCTGTCAGCAGAGCTGATCGCCTCCAGAACTACATTTACAGTGCTTAATCCCTTCTGATTTCTCCCCTTGGCGCCGAGCATTATGCCTCCTGTTGGTTCAAAGTCCACATCGACAGTACAAAATATAGGTATAAGCCGCTCACTGCAATTCGCTTGTGGAGCTTGCCGCAGCGAAATAATTTTTGTTACGCAAAATATGATCCTCCCCGAAGGAGGCATGGGCCCACGCACTCTCCGACTTACCCAACTTTTTCAAATTAACTGAGTCCTCATAGTCCCGTGAAGGCCTCACATCTTCCAATGCCGTCTCGA
Source organism: Eimeria acervulina (assembly GCF_000499425.1). Classification (NCBI taxonomy): domain Eukaryota; phylum Apicomplexa; class Conoidasida; order Eucoccidiorida; family Eimeriidae; genus Eimeria; species Eimeria acervulina. The sequence goes on along the minus strand of NW_013548921.1, from coordinate 41,386 downwards.
CATCAGCGATCCACGGCATCAGAGGAATAAGGGAAAGGGAGAACTGCCCAATGAAATACTTGGGCTTGATTTTGCGGTCATACACCTGTGTTAAGCAACTTACACAAATAGAGGCATGCGTGAACTTCCTTTGCCATCCAAGTGCTCATCCACCTAGAATAAATGCAGTGAGTGGTGAAGGCTTTCGTTCTGTTGTGTGTAACCAGCACTTCATGGTCCGAGGTGGGTCTGCATGCATGCCTCGCAAATCCTGGATGCTTCACCAGCGAAGATATGCGACGAAAGGCAAGTGCACGCCAGATGCATTCTCATCAAAATGCTGCGCCCAGTCTAGCGCACCTGAATTGTGAGGGTGGGGTCATAGATTGGGTCTTCGGGAATATCCACATCCAGCGAAGCTACTTTTAAAATGTCGAAGCTTTCGTAAGCGCCGTTCGACCATCTCCTATTGGGGGTCTGCCAGAAGAAAAACCAGTGATGAGTGACAGATACACATGAGGCAAGTATTTTCACACGAATCCCGAACACCTCCAGGGGCCACCAAGAAAACTACGTTGCCCACTGATCTCCACAGAACACTATCCCAAGTTCCGTGGAGCATTTCGACGATGAATATCAGATGAATATCGGTTTGTTCCGACGTACACTTGGGTCTCCATCGGCATTCCTTTCATATTGAAGGGTTACTACCGTCCTATCCCGTCCTAACGATCCGAAGGACGGGACAGATACTACCAAAATGGGGTTACGAACACGTCTGATGCCTTCGAATTCCCCAAGTATGAGCTTGTTAAAGTCAATAGGCCGGCCTGAAGACATCCAAGCAGCGTTTCGATGGCCCCCATTAGCCATTAGTGACGGTGCCGAAAACAAAAGTGCAGCAACCCCAATCCCTGCAACCGGTTGCGCACAGACTACGCGCACAGCGAGAAGTCGGCAGACGACTACGCTTACCTTTTGGCGCCATAATCAAGTCCCGCACATTCAAACAGGACAGGCTGAGCTTGCACATACAGACGAGAGGTCTCATCGGATAAGCTGGCAGTGTTTCTGCGTCCTTCTTGCGAATAAGCTCAAAGCAAACAAGAATGTCTCCCCGATGCTTGTTCATCCGTTTTCCCCCCTTTAGCTTAATCCAACGGGGCTCTGCGACTGAAGGAACTTCCCCTGGCTGCAGTGTGGGCAAGCGCAGGCAGGAGACGATATACGCCAACCGCTTCAGATTGGATAACTCAAAAGAGCCTGAATCCTCCTCTTGTGCAACATTCAAACAAACTCAGCCCCACAAAAAACTGCAAATATGGAGAAATGAGCACCACACTGTAAGCAAACGGACCTTCAGCCTTCCTCTCAGACGGTCATAATGACAGACAGCTCTGCCAAGAAGCTGACGGCCCCAGGAGCGATCATCAAACACACTGGCAACGATGGGAACGACTGTGGGGAGACGAGTGGTGGTGTCGGTCTGAGAGCGTGCACCGAAAGCAGCAGGGGTCCACCTACAAGGGTGGGCAATCACCCATCCCAAGTGCCAGCATCAATCTACACTGATCATGGTGACCGGTTTAACGAGCGCAGTGGGGGCGAACTGGGAAGAGGGGACTGACGAGGCTCTAATACACACCATAAGTCTAAGATCCAGCTGCAAGCATTCCATGAAGACCGGATTGGAAGTGGCATCGCATGGCTCTGTTTCCTTTGTAACTCCAGCGCAGGTCACCTGTGCAATACGGCGCCGCATCTCGGAGCGATTGTTTGTCAACGCCAATTTTACAGTTTCGCCCTGCTACCTGTGAGCGAACTCCCGTTCAAAAAATGTCAGTGGAAGGAGCATGTGCAGCTTTTGCCTTTCTCTGCAGCAGCTGCGGAATTGGGAGTAGAATGCCACGCCAAACGCTACAGCGTAAAGAGACATAACCGTGCTTCCTAATCCGTTAGGCATACCTGCACCAAAGCGTTCGGGAGGGCACCGCTGGGGGACGATATCTTGCGGGCTGTGTATATGTATGTCCGCAGAATATATTCCGCTGCAACGATGTGCTTCCGCCTGCACCAGGGGCACCAAGCCAAACAAAACCGCGCACGCTTGAGATGCAGATTGAAACTACACAAAAGAGTGCCACGGGAGGTGTTATGCTCTTGTCAACGAGACAAGAAACACCGCGAGGCTGTCTTTCGCAGTACATCCTCACTTCGTTCTAGCAGCTGCATCTGTCTTGGCCTTTTCCAGTGTCATTAGCACAGCGGAGGGGGCTAAACTGTCCGAAAGATGCGGCATTGGATGCAGAGGGACCCATACGGGCGCCCGTGGGTTGTTTTGTACGTAGACAGGAATATTCGCCAGCCTACACAGCAACAGGTTTACCGCACACGATAGCATAGCAGTCCAAGTATTCTGCACCACGCGGCAGCTCCCGGCTCTGGATCCACCGGTCAAAGTTTGCCTTTATTATAGACATCTGCAGAAGAAACCTACGGCATTCGCTGGTACGCCACGCGAGTTGCGTGCGGCATATTCTTGGATATCCCCTTCGCATATACATTGATAATAACGTCCCACTGTTGTTTTTCGTCGTCAGGCACCTAAAGATAACTGACAAACTTCCAAACGCATGCAATTTAACCACAAGCGCCATCAGCGAGGAGTGGTCCAGTGCACTCCATACCGAACCAACACTTTTGGACAGAGCTATAGCCTGCCACCATGGACGAGCTTCTGGCAAATAACTCAGGGACTGTCATTTGCGTAATTTCCTTGAAAATGCATCCTTACGGCCATGCGCAATTCTGGAATGCGTCCATCTACTGGGGAGAAAACAAAATGGTCCTGGCCTTCAGGAGAAGCCCCCAAGAAGTAATTCGCCATGCCCTTTGCACCTTCCAGGGCAGCAGTCACTGCAGACGGTGCCTCCCCCATTTCACGTTCTCGCTGCTTCACTAAATCTCCTGAAGGCGGACACAATAAAGCACAGGCGAAAGATAAAACAAGCGTGTTCCCGTGCGCGCAGACTAACGCCATGCATTTATAACGGACAAGAACACAAAATGTGGTTTTTACCGGCCACCCATCGAGTTCTCTCTTTTAGAGGTCCGCAAGACACTTCAACGTAGACTCTATCGCCGGGAGCTCCTTGCACCTGAGGTGCAACACAAGGCCACAGCATACACCAACCATCACAGGAGAGTTCACCTCGCATTGCTTTCAATTTAGCTGTTCGGAAGGGCCTTAACGAACCTCATACACGTCCGAAAATAGAAGAATAGGAATTACGCGGGGGTCTTCGTAGGGAGCAGCTGCAACTGAATGAGCAGCAAGCAGCTCTGCATCCTTGTCAAGTCGTTCCGCCCGAGCGCTAAGCAGCAAACGACCCATGTACGTACACGGAGTCAGTTTGCCGCTTTGAGCAATGACTTCCGAGAAGTTAGGTATTTCTCCAACGTCAAATCCGTAGAAGTTGAACCATCTGCGCCCAAAGAGGAGCAGCAAACAATGAGATGCAGTTCTATCTTGCCCCCAATGCAGCACGCATGCATGCATTCGACAGCTGGCATTCTACTGCGTGCACAGATTAGCCGTCCTTCACACTGAAAGGCCGCCGTGACACGCACCGGGGGAGAATGTGGCGAGACCGCAACTCGGCGAAAGAAATGCGGCCCTGGGGGGGCAACAAAAAAATTACAGGAAGTGGGTGCATGTGTGCATATGCATAGGTGTAAAGCCCAATGAGAATGCAGATATATACACTAGGGAAGAGACGAGGTTTTACGGAAGGCGCACGACGGCTAGCAGTTCATCTGCACTCATGAAGTTCCAGTCCCAAACTTTGATCAAAATCGTATCCTCCGGGACGGGTGTCATGACGGGAATGCGGAAGCATTCGTTGAAGGTGTAGGAGCTCGTCGCACGCGCCTGTGCCTGCAGCCCATTACCAGCATTAAAGGAAAAGCACAGGGCCTTCTCTCTCGGCTACGCCGTTTATCCATGAAGAAGGAGAAGAAAGAGAGCAAAGCACAGCAGAGAGTAAACCGCTCACCGTGCGGACGCGACAACCAGCGAACTCGCAAACTACAAAAGGATCCCTCAGTCCTGAAAATACGCCAGCCAAACCCTCTGCGTTTTAATTATCTTTACGGATCGCATTCCGTATAGTCCGTCATGCTTTCACGGAGATGCAGGAACTTCATTCTACCCTCGATTCTGTTTCCTTTACCCTAGTGCAACTGCTTTCTTCGGATGCCCTCCAAAGCACCGCAAGCACTAGAATAGAAAACCTGAAATAAATCCAACTACACTTGGCTGCAGCAGTGCGGCCAGATGCACTTCATCTGGACCGCCTACTCACCTTTTGGGGCGGCCGGTAAGTCTTCCAAGCGATGAATTGTCACGTAAACGTGGAAAGGGCGCGTGCCCTCGCCTCGGACCAAGTCCTCTGGCGTGGTAGCAAAGACAAAACAAACCCAGCAAGGGCTTCAATTCTAGGCGCCCACAAGCCATCATGCACGCCACTTGCATTTTCCGTGCAAGGAAGCAGGGGGAAGTGCACTTCCGCAACAGAAAGACGTGGACACATAACATGCAAAAGCACACGAAAGGTTCTGGTGAAACCGCAAATCCACGTTCACATACAAGTGCAAAATGCAAACCCGAACAAATAGGATGGCTACCCATAGGTGCCCAGGGATAAGAATGCTGCAGTCAGGTTACAAGGCAACCGCACTGCTTACGGCGATTGTCAATTACAACATTTCGCAAGTCGTCAATAAATCCCTGGTTTTCATCGTCCGAGTCCTCCAACTCCTCCCCTGGGCTTGGAGGAGACTCGCCCGGGCCGCAGGCGAAGACAGTAACCCGAAGAGACCCCTGAAACAATAAAGACGGACGACCACCCAAACCGACAGACTGATGGCAAAATACCGACAAACACAGCCGAACGGTCAAGCAGACGTCTAAGAATTCAAAAATACGGTTTGGAGACGGAACAACACCCAAATGCAACACAGTAAAGACACGTGTCAAAGACCCTACTGAGACCGAAGCGGCAAGCGCGATGCACGAACATTAGTGGCAGAGGAACATAAAAGCAGCCATTCCTTGCGGACGCTAGTTGCAACGCCCAGCATCTGCAGGCGTTACAACACAAGCGTGGGCCTGCGACAAGCGCGGCTCAACGCGTTCTGCTCCTATTTTCTGCAAGTTTTGAACATATGTTTGAACATACGTGCAAGTCGGCTCCATCAGGGCTTTGTAGGGGCAGCGACTTCTTGACCTGGTGCGTCTTTCGTTTTTGCACGAGAGAGAGCTGCAGAGCGACGAGCCCGATGGTTGTGTTCCTCCAGAAGGCATTCGCTGCCTGGACTTCGAACTCAATAAATGACTTGGCCCACTCCTGAACACAAAAGGCAACAGGACAGCGTCCAATACAAACGAATAGGCATTGAGGGAATGTATAATGAAGTGGTCAGGTGCATCGCACAGCCCCGTGCAGTGCTGCATGAAACCCATGGGAAAACGCCTTCCCCAATTCAGTAACAGCTGTATCAAGCCAAAAACAATCGAAAGAGTTGAACGAAAGCGCATGCCTGCGCAGGCTGCCGCTGGAGGAGGGGATGGGGTCCACTACATTAGATACTTAGGGGAGCATGTACCGCCAGGGACGCAGGGTCAGATAGCTGCGTCTGCAGAAAAAGGAAGTCTATGCTTGGTGGCTTCGGGATGAGTCAAGCGGTGCATGATCCGAAAAGTATGCTATGCTCACGCTGGTGAAGAAGGGTACACAAAATGGGTGGCTTACCTCGCTGGAGAGTTCTAAGTCAGTCCACGTGTGTGACTCGTCCCAGGAGACGACATTTGCCTTTGCAAATTTTATATCTGAGCGGTACTCCCTTCCGCAGCAGCGCACAACGACGAGAGGATCTATTGGACGGCCTCTTTCTCGGACCAAGTTCAGGGCCTCGTGAATGGTGAACCCGACGCTGAAGCGTTTCTTCATGGTGCTGCTTGGGCCCCCCGATCCGTGCTAAGACAAAAGACACCTCATTATCGTACTTCAGTGCGAAAAGAAATAACGGTTTGCTGACCCAATAGTCGTCCAGAAACCCGCCCACGAGCATCGAGCCACCCTGTCAGCGCCTCGCGGGAAAAGCAGAGAAACACAACAAGCACCGTAAGGCTCCCTTCCACGATGCTCAGTCATGCACTGCATTGAAATGGCAGAGAAAGTTCAAAACAAAAATCGAAAAAGGTCCAAAAACAGAGAAAGCCCGCAAATAGTCCGTGCTGCGCCTCGTCGTTAACGAGGCTTCAGCAACGGGGTGGGTTGGCAGACCTGAATGCGCAAAACTACCTAGTATGGGCAGCAAAAATGACAAATGCAACCTAAACGAAATAAAGTATCCGCAAATGTTGTTCTACTATTCATCAACCCCTTCCGGTGGACCCTCCTCCCGCGCCCAAGGCGCCAGTCAGGCCCTGCAGCCTTGGTTGTTGTATTCGAACCTCATGCCCATCCATACAAGGGCTTTCCTTTGCCACAGAAGATATTTCAATTTAAATTGTTGTTTTTTCATTGTATTTCGGATGCGTTCAGTCGCTCATTTTGCCTGCACACGATTTGTCCCCCGAGCCACTGGCACGGTCTTGTGTCTGCTCCGACTGGCCACGGCTTGCTGCTGAGTAGCGGGTGGATCTGTTGAGCGAAGAATCACTGAGGCCTCTCATTATGTAAAGCCCCTTCCTCCGGTTCAGCAAGAACACAGTCAGCCATCTGCAAAGGCAGAACCCCCCTAAACTCCTCCTATGGCCATCTCGCCGAACCAGTGGACACACAGACACCCCGAAAGGGCTCTGCCCATTTCATCAGAAATATAGACAAAATTCGGTCGTTACAGCTCAGCCATGGATGCTTGTCTGCTTATCGCGGGCTGTTTAGTGAAACGTAAACCCCTAACCCTAGACTTTGAAGGTGAAACCCTACAATGACGGCGCTGCTGCAGGTACGCCCAAATGCTGCCATTCTACGTTACCACAGACTATACAGTGCAGCGTTCAAGTACTGCGCGAGCCACCGCTGTACAGACGCAGCTGTCAAGAGGCTGTGCGCACTGCCCTTCCTCCTGAGCTTGCTTTTGTTGTTGCACCGTGAGCCTTCTCATTGGGCCCGCAGGCACGCCTCTGGCTGCATACAAGGCACCCGCGGGTTTACAATCAGAGACAGAATGACTTTGGTATCTCACTCTCCTTTTTATGTTTCGCTTGAGTTGTGAAAACTTGGATGCCTTGCCACGTGTTGTGGGGACCCCGCTGGTCTGTTTGTTGCCTGTTCTATACAGGTGATGCATCCCCTTGTCTTTTGAGACTTTTCCCTGTGCTGTTGTTGCCACTTTCTGCTCATTTACCTTGTGGTGCTCTGTAGACTATCTCCAGCCCAGAAACTGCCAATGCCCTTTTTCCCCCCAGGGCAGCCTTGCTGACTATCCTGTTGTGACTATATGTGCGGTTTGTCTTCATCGAAGGGCCTGCACCTTCAGTTTTGTGGAGGCGGCGAGTGAACAAATATATCAAACGGGGCACTTAGAAAAGGTACAGCTGCACAAAAACGGACGATGGACAGCCCGGAATTTCGGTGCCACCTGCACGTACTAGGGCATGGCCCCAGCGGGGCCCTTCTTCAATGCGTTGCGAGGTGTATAGACAGTGTATGTAACGGCAACGCGTTGATTCAGGCAGAGGTCTTCTGCGAGAGTGCTCCCGGGCTGTCCCGCTGCTTCTGCTGGGGGTTTTACATACATGTTGGTAATGGAAACTCTGTCCACAGGACACACCTCAGGGGACGCCGTGTTGGAGAAGGGAGACACAAACACACGACCATCAACGAGACAAGCCCCAGCCCCGCCGGGGGCAACAAAAGGCCCCACCTGTTTGTTCAGCTGCAGCTGTTGCAGCACGGAAGAGGCGAAGATAAATACGTCGGGCGTTGTCTCTTCCTTAAACATCACCGGCTGCATTCGCGAAGCGTCTATGGGCACTCGGGGGCTGCAGCCTCGAGGGAATAGAGTTCCCTGACGGACTAGGCTGCGGCACAGCTGATGCACAAGCCCTTCGTCGTTATCCGGTGCTGCTGTTGCAGCTACTGCAGCAGCAGCAGCTGTTGCTGCGGGTTGCAGCGGCTGGGGCCGAGACAGCGACAGCACCTCTCCTGCTACTTCTGCCAAGGGGTCAGCGGTGGTGATGAGGACTTGAAGTTCGTTGACTTGCAAGGTGCAAGGGTTCCCAACCAAGTGCACGTTCATTGGTTGCTGCAGAAGCTGCTGCTGGTGCATCGGCTGCTGCGGCTGCACGGGCGGGGGACTGTAGGGGGGCTGCGGCAGGGGCTCGGGATGCATGGCGTCGCGGGTGCTGGGGACGATTACAAACTGCGTCTTGAGGCCTCTGGCTGCACTGTACAAGCACTGGAAGAATTCTTCAAACGCCTGACTGGGCTCCGGCATTTGCAGCAGCGAGGCGCACTTCGGGAAGTCGGAGGTGGCCGCAGAAGGGACAGAAGAGCAGACAGAGACAGGAAGCGGCTGCTGCAGATTCAAAGAAGATATGATGGGCCCGCAGATGATCGCCAAGTGGGGGACCTTTTCCTTTATCGTCTCTAGCAAGCACCTCAAGGCCTCGCGTCTGCAAAAATAAAGCCTTCTTGTGTTTTACCAGCTCTAGACACCGTAACAACTAGATGCGTTTTGCATTTCTTCCTTATGGCAATAAGTGCCCACTGCCTCATTATTATTGGCCACTTTGCGTTTTCGTATGTACAGGGATCAGTTGATTCACACAAGTATGGCAAGCCTTTGCTTATAAAGAGCTGTTCATTTCAAAGGACTGCAATGCATTCGTTTGGTTGCTCTTCTGTGCACATTTGTCCTGGTAAGAAGAAAGTGAAACGCCTTAAAAACGATAGGCAGGAAAGGGACAGACAGCAAGGAAGACGGGAGGAGAGGCGGAGGATTTAAGCAGAGGGCGAGGCAGATGACAGGGGATCACAAAATGATGAATATCGGCAAATGCACAATGGGAATTAAAATTAATGCGAGAGGGCAGGCAGCAGAAACAGAGACACAACCGGAACATGACACGACCATATAATCATACTGCAGCGAAGGCAGCGCAGAGGAGACATGTAAGGAGAGAAAGGCAACAGAACTGAAGAGCAACTGAAACAAGCAGTAGACAGCTGCACAGGCATATATGAACACATATATGAACACTGAGGAGACAACGGACACAGAAACAAACATGACGCACCTCAGCCGCCAGCCCCCATTCGTGCAGGGGACCACAAAGGAGCCTCTTGAGATGAGAATATGCACATTTTGATTTCTGTAGCAATTCAATACGTCCGCCACCTGCTGCAGCTGTTGCTGCTGCTGCTGTTGCTGTTGTTGCTGCTGCTGTTGCTCCTGAGGAGGGCAGCTCTGCAAAGCAGTGGAAAGTTGTCGACTAGGGTTCGTTGGGTCTAGTGACACTGCCTGAACACAATGCCGGAGAGACCGAGACAACGACGGCGACCCCACGGGAACGCCGCACTGAAAGGCGGAGACGAGGAGCTGCTGCCCGTAGCTGTCCTGCAGCAAAAGAGGAACGAAGGATTTCAAGACACCCACAGTAAAAAGACGTAAATATCTTACACGCACGCACGCCAGATGGGTAATCAATCAAAAAAGCAGCAGACCGAGAAGAACAACAAGTCCGCTCAGTGCCCCAAGCTAAAGGAGGAGGGAATTGACAAATATACAAGCATCTCAAGACAAATACCAAAGGGCGATACACAAGAACTGCAACTAGTTAACAACGACCGCAAAAAACCAAAGGGAAGACAAAAAACGCCATCCTGCAAATGTGACTCAAGAACAACACCACACAGACCTGCCCCCGCCCCTGGTGCTGCTACTGCTGCGGGTTTTGCTGCTCCCGAATCAAAGAACGGATTCCAGCAGAAGCCACAGCTGTGCCGGCATCCCCACCGCCGCCCCCGGCAGAGGGACCCCCCAGGAGAGCACCAGCGTTAGCGCCAGCAGCAGCAGCAACACTGGAATGTTCCTTCTTGCCTGTTGAAAGCGTCCTTTGGCAGCAACAACCATCCCTGGATACAGTAGCGCGTCTGGTGCGTGCGTGTGTCTGCGGAGGCGCGAGATACCCCACTGCTGCAGCTGCTGTTGCTGCTGCAGCATTGCAGCCTCGAGACAGAGCAGCTGCAAAGGCGTTTCCCCGTCAAGGGACTCGAGGATTGCGTTTGTCCAGTGCAGCTTCCGCGCCCCTTCTCCTGCCACTCGCCCCACAACCACCATTTCTCCCTAAACGGCACACCAGCCACAACCTATACGAGGCCAAAGGCGCATCCAAATGCGTATGTATATACATAGCTGTAGGCACATACCATATAAATACACATATGTGTGAATTTACATACGGGTGTATGGATACCTGTATGTTATACATATGTATGTTGCACAAGGGCACATCTAGATATATAATATTCATAATACACACACACACACACACACGTATATATATATATATATATATATATAGCGAATGAGACAAGGCCAAGGAGATGGGCAGAGCAAGTCAAGAAAGAGATAGGTGGTGTATGGTAGGATGCTCTTATGGGGGGAGGAATCTTTTTCGGGGAGTATGCACGGACTGAAGGAGTTGAGGACAGTTGTTGCTGCTCGCCATCTGCGTCCATGTCTGCTTGCTGCTGCCCCTTGAGCCCCGTCAGCATCTTCCGCTGCAGCTGCTGCAGCCGGTGCTGCTGCAGCAGGAAGTGCGCGCGCACTGTATCGCTCAAGGAGGAGCCGCAAGAGACCCCCAAACCACCCGGGGAAGAGTAATGAGGAGAAGAAGGGGCAAGAGGAGCTCCTGCTGTGGTGGAGGCCTCTGGGAAAATACCAATATAGACCTGGAAACAGGGACCGAGATAGTGATCGACGGAGGTGGAGATACACACAGAGACAGGTACAAAGGGTACACGTCCAGAATACACTCGCACTGCGCGCTGCTGCTGCCAAAGAGGTTCCCGCAGATGACTGCACTAAGTCAGAACGTGAAGGCGACAGACAGACAGAGGAGCAAAAAGAAGGAAACAAGTACAGGAAGCCAGCTAGGGAAACGGAGAGACTGAGACCAACAAGCAAACGGGAGCAAATGAACAACGATACAAATGGCAGTTGACAGAGAGACGGAGCGGGAAGAAAGCAGCAAGCCACGCGAATCAGACAGGGAAATCGCCGAGAGCGGGATAAAACGAGGCAAAAGAAAGCCCCTTGCCTGCTGCTTATTGATGCATCGGTTGCCGTCCATACAACCTTCAGGACAACCCAGCAGTACCTCCGTCTCCCCTGCGGCAAATAACAGGCACACAACTCCCTGCATGGCCTGTTGCTGGTGCTGCTGCTGCTTATTTCACATGTTCCACTACAACGGTTCGTGCTGTTTGCAAGCTTGTATGGTGTCTGAAATCGCTTCATGAGGTGCTATTGGCAGCATATATGTCTACAAAGCACCAGCCACTCTGAACGGCCCCACAAGTCTTTGACAAAGGCTGGTGGGGAGTTGGGTGGGGAGTTGGGAACAGCAGCTGCCATGTACGTACAGCTGGTGGGCACGAGCTGAAGCGTGACGGCCTACCCATGAAATCCTTCTGCTGCAGGGGAGGTTTCGCTGCAAGTATCTGTGGGATAATTTTGTTTAGGAGGAAACCAGCAGAATTCGGGGGGACTCTTTCTCCTGCGGCGCCCAGAATGACAGGTACGCCTGATGCTGCTTCCTCCAGCAACTGCTGCAGCCGCTGCAGCGACATCTCCTCCTGCACTTCGGCTGTCTCGCCCGCACGAGCGTGCTTTGCTGCTGCTGCAGCGCCAGCAGCACCCAGAGCTGCCCACACATCCCGAGTTTCCGCTGGTAGCAACCCCAACACGCTGCTGCTGCTGTCTTGCGCCAGCAGCCGCTGCAGCTCCCTGTACACCCCAGCTCGGTCCAGCAGGGGCTCTTCCGTCTTCATTTCGCCTGTTCCTATCTGCAACTGCAGCAACAGCAGCAACAGCACGTGCTGTAGCAACCGTAGCAGCAGTTGCAGTGCCGAGGGTTGCGGCGATAACACCAGTAGATGCAACCCCTGGAGACTCAGGAGAATGAAGGCACTTTGCAAAGGAGGGGGCTGTAGCTGAAAAGAGCAAAAGAGGGCCCTCGTTCCCAACCTCCGTCCGCAGCTGCAGTGGCCACTGGTTTAGGGCTAAGGGTTTCCTGTCTCTGGTTATTCTGCCTAAAAAGGCAAAACTACACACAATAAACAAAAAAACGACCAGCATTTAGAGTCTAGGCTTTCGGTTTAGGGTTTTCACTTGGAGGCTTCATGTTGTTGCGGCAGATCGAGTGCGTGGGGTGTGTTACTCGGGGTGGGGTTAGTAGAGAGCGCATTTCTTTTCGCCGCTTTTTGTTCAAAGAGGATAATTTCAGCTCAAAAAAACAAACCAGCATAAATTGTCTTCCCATAGCCTCCAACGTCTCCTCTGCCTCTGCTCCGCAAAAGGTGGAGTTGGAAGTACAGCTGCTGTCTTGGGGCCCCTTGTAGACTGTTGTTCGGCTGGAGCTGCTGCGCATGCACTGCAGCGTACTGCAGCATCATTAGCCGCAGCCACAGTGCCCCATACATACGCATCTGCATGAACCGCGCGAATGAGCACAGCAGCAGCTGCTGCAACATAGGGGTGCAGCAGCAGCACCACCACCACAGCCGCTGCTCTAGTAACGGCAGAATAAGCACCACCTAGAGATGCAGCGTCAGCAACATAAGCACCAGCAACAGGTTTGTGCTCTCGTTCGCAAACAGCAGCGACTCTGGAGTAGGGGCGGCGGCAGCTCCTGCACCTGGAGCACTTCAGCCCCTGCAGACGGGCCCCCGTCTTGGCTGCATGGAAGGGCTGCTGCTGCTGCCGCCGCGGCTGCTGCAGTGCATGCATGTGCGCACGTAAGATGCCAAGCGGCAGCCGATCACCCCTCGCGGCGGCAGCTCACTCATCAGGCTTTGGTGCTGCTGTAGCTGCTGCTGATCCTGATTCTGCTGCTGAGCCACGAAAGCCTCCCCAAAGGGTCCCCTTAGTCACGCCCATTGCCAAAGAGGCAACAATAGCAGCACCCGCGGCAGCAGCAGCTGCAACAGCGAACTATCACTTGAGCTTACTGGAGAGGAAGCTGCAACTGTGCAGCGCGGCAGATATTTGCCTGATCAAAGGCACAACGTGAGCCTCTGCAACTGATACTGCCGCAGCCTCCCGTTCTGGGGCTGTGGTCCCATCCGCTGCTAGCTTTGTTGCTCGTGCTGTTGTTGCTTCTTTCCCAAGTGTGTTGCTGCGGCTGTGTATTAAACCGGGGGCGTCTGCATGGCTGCTGCTCGTTTTGGTGCCTTCTTTCCCGCCAGATGCTGTTGTATTGGTGATGGATGCATCGTCACCTTGGGGTAGCTTCTGGTGCTGCCACTGCTGTTTGCTGCAGGTTGGCTCTTGTGTCCGTATCTCTGGAGCCTCAGGTTGTGCAGCAGTTGTGCAGATCTTTGCCTCATGACCTCCTCAAGGATTTCCCGCCTTCTCTGTTGCTGCTGCTGCACGAGCAGCAGCAGCAGCAACGGCAGCAGGGTGAGGCGGAGCAAACCTCCCTGCTGCTGGGACTAGCTGCGGCACTAGAACAGCGCTGCAGCGCCTCGAAGGGACTACCTTCCTTTGCACCCCATGCAGCAGTAGCAACAGGGAAGGCAGCAACAACAGGAGCTGCAACAACTGTTCCCGAGTTCGCTGTGGCGGTTCTGGAGGCGCAAACGAAAATTTTGCACAAACTGCGGGAGGTAGTGTTGGCGCTGTTTCTGCTGCTTCTGCTACAGCTGCCACTTAAGTTGGTGCTCCTGAGTGCTTCGTAATGCCAGTGTATTGTTGCTGCTGCTGCTGCAACTGGCATATGTTGCTGCTGCTGTCTTCTGGTCTCCACTTAGCTTTTAACGTGCTGCTGCTACTATATCTGCTGCCATTCAGGCCTTGCTGGAGCCTCTTACTGATTCGTTGGACCTTCCATACTACGCCGATGCGGCAACGGGCCAGCTAGCTCGGCACGCTGTTGAGCTGTTGCGGCGCAGTTGCAGCAGCAACAGCAAGCAGCTTCAGCAGCAGGTGCATCCGCTGCAGCAGCAACTACGCAATGCCTACCGCCGCTGCCGGTGCCTCATTCCTGCATCGTCGCCCAGCACTTTCCTATCACCGATCCTTGCTGTTGCACTGCAGCAACGCGTACTGCTGCTACACCCCCAGGTGATGCCGCTGCTGTCGGGACTCATATCAGCTGCAGCAGACGTTGCAGCCTTGCTGCACTGCAGCAACAGCAGTGCTAGTAGTACCACGGGAAGTCCCGGTGCTTGGTGCCCCTTGTCTGACGAGCAGCTGCTGCACGCTGGGCACGAGCTGTTGGCAACAGCAACGCATCTGTTTCCTTCCGAGTACTTTCAGCAGCACCAGCAGCAGCAAGTGCTGCTGCAGGAGGATACGTTGAGAACTTTGCTGCTCGAGGCCCCCAAAGACGGCGCTTTTCCCCCCATCAACACTATTAACCCACAACTTACCTCCCGCCCCCTCACAGATCGCCAGGACGGTACAACTCGCTGCACTTGCTGTTGCTGCTAGAAAAGACGTGCTACTTTTGTTCCGCCTGCTGCTACTCCTACTGGACTTGCCGCTGCTGCTGGATTTCATGCTGCTTAGGTAGTTGTTGAGGATGTAGCATCTCTGCATCCGCTGTTGCGTCTCGTGCCGTTGCTCCTGTGCCGTTGGCTGCTGCTGCGCCTATGCTGCACCGCCCTTGCTGCTGATGCTTCTCCCGCTGCGGCCGCTGCCCTGCCGCCTATTTCTGCGTTGCAGCTGATTCTCAATCTGCTTCATCCGTGAAAAGTAGTGAACTTGGCAACTTCTGTGGTGGTGTGATTCAGCATGGATCGATCTGCTGCAGCAGCTGCTGCTGCTGTTGCCGCCTGGGCGACCTCGCCTGGATTGGGTTGTTGCTGCGGGTCTCGACGTGCTGCTGCTGCGGCTGCTGCTACGCTCCTCACTTCCCCTTGTTCGTCCCTTACTGCTGCCCCTACTGCTTGACTCCTGTGGTGTCGACCTGCAGCTAGAACAACAGCACCAGCAGCAGCGGCTGCAACAACAACGGCAGCTGCACCAGAAGTTCTTTGCCTCTGCTGCTGCAAGGGCACTTAGAGACGGCCTTCATATGGCCGCGTACGTCACCTTCGTGGAAGGCCTTGCTGCCGCCCCTCCTCCCTTTTCCGCTGCACTTGTTGCAAGGCCATATACCAATGTGCAGCAGCAGTCTACAGCACCTTCTCTTCAGACAAGTAGTAACAGCGACAACAAGGAGTGCAGCAGCAGAAGCCGCAGCAGAATGTGTGTGTTCAAGCAAATGGCAGATGCTCTAGGAGGCCGAAGCAGACACAGCAGCAGCCCAGGCACAGTGGTTGCAGATGTGCTCCAGGTGCTGCTGCTGGAGAGGTTTCAGGGCGACGCAACGGCGCCTGGAAGCAACAGTAGCAGCAGCAGCAGTTGCTGCAGGCGGATACGCGCTGCCTTGCTAAACCTTATTGACCACACCACAGCAGAAGCGGCAGCAGCAGCAGCAGCGGAAGCAGCGAGGGATTTGCCCTGTGGCTGTGAAAAGTCTGCGCATCTCTTTGGCGCGCTGCTGCTGCTCTCATGTCCGCAACAGTGGACTTGCGACAGGCTCTGCTTCCTTGCATGCAACCACATTACCACTGGGCCATCTCTGCTGGTGCAACCGGACTGTCTCCTCGAGGCGGTTTCTCTCATTGGGGAAGCACCGCGTCGATTCATCTGCAGCGCTGCCACGCATCTGCTGTTGCTGCTGCAGCAGCAGCAGCAGCAAGAGCAGCAGCAGCAGTTACTTCGTGCCTGCGCGTGCCTCATCGACATGTATGACCCCTGTCTCTTAGAAGAGTGCAACAGAACATTGCAGCAGGAAGAGCGCAGCAGCTGCTTGCTGCAGCAGCAGGGGCACCTCTACCGCCTCCTGCTGCTACAGCGTCTATTTTCTGTGTCCCTGCAGCAGCGGCAGAGCGCAGCAGCGGCCTTGAAGGCTCTATTGCAGCTGCCTGCTTCTCTGGGGACGGATCCCGTCGGCGTGGCCCTGAGGTTGTGGTCAGAGCAGAGGCAACGACAGCAGCAGCAGGAGCAACAGCAGGTCTGTGGGCTGCTGCTGGAGGAAGCAGAAGTGCAGCTGCTTTGTGCTGCTGCTGTGAATAGGCGCCTCTGCGCCGCCACGCGTGCGGAGTCTCTGAACACTCTTCACGTGTATCTCCACGCCAGCCCTGCAGATGCGAGGCCTTTTCTGCGCAGCCTTTGCTGCTCCTTGCTAGCTGTACTGCCTGGGTACGTATTAAAAGGAGGCATTGCTGCTTCCGCTGCTGCTGCTGCTGCTTCCGCTGCCGCAGCGGCGGCAGAGGTGAGCGGTGCAGCGTGCGATGATGATAAGGAGCCGTTGCTCCTCTCTCTACTGGAGCTGCTGCGCTTTGCAGTGCATCCGCAACAGCAACTGCAGGAGCTGCTGCAGCTGCCTCTATTGCATCAGCAGCAGGAGCAGCACGCATTGCTGACAGCAGCAGCTCGTGCGCTGTCGCTTCCGCTTCTACTGCTGCCTCCCAAAGATCCGCTGCTGCACCCCGTACTGGAGGTGTACAGACACCTGCTCGGGGACGCATTGCTGCTGCTGTGTTTCTCCAAACAAGAGGCCTTGTCTCTCGCCTGTCTGCAGCTGTGCGCTGTGCTACTGTTTCACCCGCAGCAGTCTTTGCTGCTGCCGCACCGTATTTGCCCGATGGCTCCGCAGGTGGAGGCGCTGCTGCGAGCCCAGCAGCCTCAGCAGCAAACGCAGCAGCAGCACAAGCCGCGGCTGGTGCTGCCGACGTGGTTGTCTCTGCGCGTCGAGCTGCCTGTGGAAACGGAGACCTTCAGCTGCTGCACTGCAGCACAAGCTGCGTGGGCTAGCCGCAGCGAAGACTTGGCGTTTTTCGTGGCTAGCCAGCTAGCCAGCGACCCTCGCGCTCTTAAAGCAGCAGCAGCAGCCGCAGCAGCAACTGCAGCCTTTACCGCTGGAGGCGCTACAGCGCCAGTGCTGCAGCAAGATGAACCCGGGGTAGAAGACAGCAGCACACGGAGCAGCTCCCCTTCCAGTCCCCTTGCTTCCACTGGCGCTGCTGCCGCAACGGTAGCATCGGCAACCACAGCACCAGTTACAGCAGCAGTCGAATGCAGTGTGTGTCTCTGTCGTTCGCAGTCTGTGTATATGGGGTCTGCGCTGTCAGAGCCTTCCCCTGAAGGCACCAATAATAAAACTGAATTTGCTCTCATTCATCTTAGCCTGTCTCGCCAGACAGCGCAGCAGCTGCTCCTGCCTGTACACCCCACGCTGAAGAAACTCTTGGGCGTCTTGTCACACCCTCCGCTGCTGCAGGGGGCCCTACCACCGCTGCGCATGCAGCAGCAGCAGCAACAGCAGTGGCTAGGTGATAGCTACTGCACACTCCCAGTTGCTCTTTCTGCTTCGAGTCCTCCTTCTGCTCCTGCTGGCGGCAACCCGCCGTCCGATGCTACTACCTACGCCGAGGCTCTGCAGTACTGCAAAAGGATTACGGCAGCGCTGAAGCTTCCGGGAGATTCTGCTGCTACTGCTATTTGCTGCCTCCGCCGGGGAGGACTTGCAGCGGCAGCAGCAACGACGCGCTGCTGCTGCTGCGCTCTGTCTGTTGGCGCTGCCAAGGGCCTACGGGCCGTTGCTGTTGCAGTGAAACGGTACACCTATCCTTACCTGCAGCAGCTGGCGCAGCAGGTGGCAGAGACAATGCTGGGGGCGGAGGAGCAAACGGCAGCAGCAGCAGCAGTGGGATTGGAGGAGCTGATGCAACAACAGCCCGCCTCTGGTGGTGCTGCTGCAGTCTGCAGTAGCGAAATCGACCTCCTGCTGCTGGGCACGCAGCTGCTGACAGAGCTGCTACCTCTAGCAGCAGTTGCGGCGGCTCCTGCGGGGACACCCTGCAGTTGCAGCAGCAGCACCAACTTGAGCATCATCAGCAGTGAATGCGACTGCTGCAGCAGATGGATGATCCTCCCGAACCTTTCTCAGTTCTGTGGGAGCCTCCTTGGGGTGTCGTCGCAGCTACCGCTGCTGCGCCGGGCGGCGCTGCAGCTCGCTGCTGTTGCTTTGCCGCATTCTCTCCCTCCACGCCCCTGCAGTACCAGCAGCAGCATCAGGATTTGCCTGCCTCGAGCGCAGGCAAGCGAGCTGTTGGCACTTGATTCGACGGTCTTCGCAGCAGGCCTTGGCAACAGCAGCGGCAGCAGCAGCAGCGGCCGCAGCAACATCCTGCTGCAACTGCAGCTGCAGCAGCTGCTGCACCTGCACTCGCGCTTGGCGGCAGAGGATGAGGCATCAATGCAGGAGCAGCAGCCCCTAGCGGATGCCCTGGAGGCTCTGACGGTCTGCGTCGCTCACAACTCATTTGCTGTCGTTGCTGCTGCTGCTGCTGAGGCAGCAGCGGAGTGGCAGGAGCTAGCAGCATCAAGCCCAGCAGGCCCCGCACAGGACCACTACCAGCTGCATCAACTCCACTACCAACAGCAGCAACAGCAGACCCTCTTGGAGGCTCAGGTAAAGCTGCTGTTTTCGCTTATGGGCAAGGCCAATCCGGCGGTCCGCGTGGCCGCTTGGCGTTGTTTGCGGTGCTGTCTTCAAATGGCATCCGGCCTGTTGGAGCAGTTGCTACAGCAGCAGCAACAACACCAGCTGCAGCAACACCAGCTGCACCAGCAACAGCAGCAAGATTTGCTGCTGCGCATCTACTCTTGGACCTGTTCTGAAATCTGCCAGCGCTTATTGGTGCGAGAGGGTCTGCTGCCGGGAGGCTTTTGCTGCTGCTGCCCATCGAGCTGCAGGGAGGTGGCGGAGGCACTCCAGTGTCTATCTACGCTGCGCTGGAGCAGCAGACCTAGCAGCAGCAGCAGCAGCCCGAGCAACTGCAGCATTGGTATCTCAGCAGCTGGAATAAAAGCGGGGTACGCGACGCCTGCTGCTGCCGCCGCTGCTGCTGCCGCATTGGACGAGTGGGTCGCAAGTGAATCATTCGTGCACCGCACCTTTGCTGCTTTGCTGAGTTTTTGCAGTAGCAGCAGCATCACCACCAGTCATCTAGGCGCTGCGTCCCACAAGACTGCATTAAACGGTCTCACTGCAGCTCTTGAACTCCTGTGCTGCTCTGCCCAAACTCACTCGGGTTCTTTGTTGCAGCTGCTGCAGCAACCACAGCAGCGCCAGCAGCAGATCGATCAGACGGGCGCATCTGCTGTTGCATGCAACCAAAAGATCAGCAGCGATTCCAGAAGCAGCAGCAGCATCCTGAGCAGCATTGTTGAGGCGGTGTGTCCTCGGCCGCATCCCCTGCTGCTGCCTTTTCATTCTGCGGCAGGCGGCCCAGCATTCTCTGCTGCCGCTGCTGCTGCTGTTGCAGCGGCGGGCACTCAAGACGCAGCTGGTGCGTTTGCTGCTGCAGCAAAAGCAGCACCAGCTGAGGGGGCCTCAGTGTGCGTCCAGGAAATAACGAAGTGCTGCAGAGCGTTGCAGCTGTTGCTGACGCTTCTCGATGGGGCCGACACGCCCGGGCCGTTCCTTGGCAGCAACAACTGCGCTGTTGCTGCTGCTCCAACAGCAGCAGCTAGAGCTGACGCTGAGTCAATAGTCTTGCTGCGGCATGTAGAGGCATTAGTGCAGGCGGCGGCAGTGCTGCTGCTCCGGCCTCCGCCGTGCATCAGCTGCAGCCGCCCGTGCTGCTGCGGAGAGGAGCGTGACAACCGGCGGAGCAGGCACACTGCAGCTGTACCAGCAGCAGGAGCGACAGCAGCAGGTGTTGCTGCTGCTGGGTTCTATCCGAGGGCTATCGGTGATATTGTCCATGAGCTGCTGCTGCTCCTGCTGCGACTATTTGTCATCCTGCACGAACAGACGGCGCTGCAGGTCGCCAAGCAGCTTCCAGGAGAGACATCAGTGCTGCTGCTGCTACTCCAGCAGAGGGAGGAGTTGCAGCGGCAGCGACAGCAGCAGCAGCAACTGGATGACGACTTGCTGCAAACGCTTCAGGGTATCCAACTGGGCACTGCAGCAGCAGCATCTTCTGATGCTGCAACTGCGCAGAAGGCTGCCGCTGACTATTTGTGGGCGTCTCCTTCTCTGTGGCTGTTTATTGTGTTGTGCCTCCAGGTGAGCGTGAATTACTTACACCTGATTCACCTGGCATGCCTAGGGTCAGCTATCAGATGCCGCCTATTTGTCGCACGTAGATTGTTGCTCGTACTGCTGTTGGTTGTGCTACTCTTGTTGCGCCTGCTGGCTGTGGTGCGTCTCAGCCCGTGGGTGTCGGTGCTGCGAATTCGTTTGGGGTGCCTCGGGAGGCAGCAGCACTTACAGTGTGTCTGCTGAGGCTGTCGTACGACTCTTCTTCAAAGTATTTTAAGCAGTCCAAGGCCAAGCTGGAGGCGGAGGGGCTCCCAGAAGTCCCGCTTCCCTTCTCGGGGGGATCTCCCTTTCAACTGCCTCCGCTGCTGCCACCTCTCCCACCTGGGCACCTGCAACTGTATGGCGCAAAGGACACACAGCAGAAGCTGCAGCAGCCCATCTTGCTACCTACTGATCCGCGAATGGCCGTAGGGCTGTTCTCAGCCGCTGCTCTGCTCCTGCTGCAGCAGCTGCGCTGCCGCAGTCTTGCTGCTCTTTGCCCTGTCACCGCACACCAGCGGACTCCTCCGAGTTTGAGGCGCCACAGTGCGGCAGCAACAGCAGCAGCAGCAGCTGCTGCTGCTTCTGCCAGCCCTGCAGGCAGCAGAGGAAGGGGTCGCAGCAAAGTCTGTGGCCTCCTTTCCCCACCCCCGCAATTTCGACGGCAGCCGCAGCAGCAGCGCCCATCGAGCAGTTGTTGCAGCAGTCCGATGAATGCCTCTCATCTGTCTGTACACTCCATCTCTGCAGCAGCCCTAGCAGACACCAACCATTTTTGGCAGGAACACCAGCAACATGCTGACTCTGCATTCGGAGACGAGCAGCACCAGCAGCGACAGCAGCAGCAGCAGTCGCTGCTGCTGCAGCAAAACAGACAGGAATATCGTAACAGCTGTTTGCTCCATGCGCTGGGCGAGGTGCTGCTGCTGCTGTTTGCGGGGCATCCCACTGCAGCGACGGCTGCAGCTTGGACCCGCTTCATTTCCCCTCCTGACAACAGCAGCAGAAAGCCGGTGGAGCCGCTGCTTCTTCCCGCTCATCTGGCAGTAGCACTGGAATGCCTTCTTCATGGTGCTGCTGCTGCATCTCTGCTGAACTTTGCTGCTGCGTTGGGTGCGCGGAGGCCTCAACAGAAGCCTCCGTCACTGCGGCAGCAGCAGCAGCAGCAGCAGCGGGACGACGGTGTTGGGGACTTGGGGTCGCTTCTCAGCGTCAACAACTCTGGGCGTAGCTGCGGCAATCTTTTGCTGCATCGAGTGCTGCTGCTGCTACAACTGCTGTCAGCAGCGTGTACCTGCACACCAGATGGGTTTGCTGCTGCTGCTGCTGCCGCCCCTCCGCTACCTTTCGGTGCAGTGGTTGCTGCAGTCAGCGCCTTGTGGCGCCTCTGCTCTTTGCAGCAGGCACTTCTCAGCCTGGTAACCCTATATTCCATGCAGCAGTAGCAGCATCAGCCACAGCTGCTGTAGCAACAGCATTAGTCGCAACGGCGGTAGCTACGGTGGCGGAGTGCGTCGTTTATTGTGTTATTGTTACTGTTGCTTCTGTTTGTCGATCGTTTGCTTGCAGCTGCTGCAGTTTCTGCAGCGGTGTATTTCTGCACGGCAGCAGATTTCATTGCTGGGGGCGCCAAGCAGCAGAAGATCTGTAGGAGCTTCAGGCTTACTGCTGCTGGAGACGGGAGAGGAGCTCTTGAACCTCCGCTTGCAGGAAGCGGGTGTTGTTGCTGCTTTGGTGGACTCTGTGTGCAACTCTCTCGGCAGCAGCAACACCAGCAGCAGCAGGAGACAGCAGAAATTGCCGCCACGCCTACTTTGCAGCGTTCTGCTGCTGCTGCAGCACACCTTAGGCCCAGGCGTAGAGGGACCCCTCCTGATGCAGCTTATTGGAGCTCTTGCTGCTTCCCTGCGGCCACGGCTGCAGCAGCTGCTGCAGCGCAACACTAACAGGGCAGCTGAAGCTGCTGCTGCTAGTTCCGCCCGCCTGCAGTGGAGCCTTAGCCCCGCTGAGATGCTCTTGCTGTCTTCACAGCTCGGCTGTCTAGGCGCAGCAACAACATCAGCGGCAGCGGCAGCCGCCGAAAGGCAATGCCTTGCCCCCCTATTTGCCAACGGACCCCCAGGTGCGGCTCTTTAGATGCTTTAGATCCATACGGCGCTCGCGTATGATGGGGCACAAGGAGGGCATTCTGCCAATTTTGCTGCTGTTGCTTGACAACCACGCACTTTCAAAAGCAGCAGCTGCTGCTGCTGCTTTGCGCGCTATGGCTGGTGTTTATCGACTCGCTCTTGCGCTCTTACGCTTATATAGTCTCATTTTGTTTTTGCCGTTGCTGCTGCTGCTGCAGGCTCCTCACCTGGGAAGCCACGGGCATTTGGAGGAAGCGATAAGGAGTCGTTGGAGGATTTCGTGGCGCCGCTACTGCTGCGCCAGTTGCCTCTGCAGTTGGTAGCAGCCCTTTTGCACTTTTTAGTTTCTCTAACCGGAGCAACAGCACCAGCAGCAGCAGCAACAGGCGACCGTCTGGATATGCGCATCGCACAGCCACAGGCAGCGAATGAGGTCTCCTCCGTCTGTGGGTCTCCCCGCAAGTCAAAAGGGCCCCCCGTGCGTCGAGCAGCAGCGCGTGCTGTATTGCTGCTGCAGCACACCGCCGCTTTCCATGACGCTTTGGTTTTCCTCTTCATGGTCCGCCTCTCCCCAGAGGTTGTCTTCCAACTGCCGCTCCACAATTCAGGCAGAGACGCAAAGCAGCAGCATCAACAGCAGCAGCAGCAGCAACAGCAGCAGCAGCACTGGGGGGTCGCTCTGCGCGACGCGCTATTGTTGCTTTTGCACGTTTTCCTTTCAGACTTCCGCCCTGCCAGTAAACTCAAACAGCATGCGGGACCCCTTCTCGCTTCACTTCAGGATTGGATGGGGGTTTTGCAGCGCAAGCTAAAGTTGCACCAGCAACTCCAGCTGCAGCTGCTGCACGAAATACGGCATTTGCTTCTAAGCAGCATCCGAGCCCTAGGTACCCTGCGAGGCCCTGGAGGCCCCTAAACTGGGGTGCTGTTGGGAAGCCCGAGGGGTTGGGGCCTCACAGCACCACAGCACCCCGAGTGGCCCCTAGGGGCCCCGCTAGGGTCCCCTGAGACCGCCGCTCTGGCCTTGTTTTTGCACATTGTTTTTGTATTTGCTTCTGTGCTTTGCCCGGCAGTCTCCGTGGAGCATAACTAAAGCCTTAAATTTTGCAGTCCTTTGAGGCCCTCAGCCGCACACAGCAACAAAAGGCCAAGAGGGCCCCTAAACACTGCCTTATTCCTGAGAGCACCAAAATACTCCAAGTGTGGGGGCTGCATGCGGCTCTGTAGCACAGCAACACCGGTGGAGATAGTGCACGCGCCGCGGTGTATACGCTCCTCCACACCAGCGATCTTCACATGTGGATGTACATATATATATATATATATATATATATATAGGATTACATGTCCCTGTAATTGTTATATTGCACAGTGATATATATGTACATACGCACATACATAGGTAATACGCATCTAAGTACGTATATGGATATTGATATATACACATATATACTAGCACCTTTGCATATTGTTAAATGCAAAAATGTGAAGGTACTAACTCTATAGACAGCAGGAAGACGAGAGACATTTCCTGTCTCTTTGCTTTTGTTTGGCCCTGCTTCTGCCCGTAATTGCTTCCCTTCTTGCCTTGGAACTTGGGCGTGCCAGCGGCGACAAGCGAGATAGACGTCGAGGTGAGCCAAATCCAATGTTTTTCTCTTTGCCTTTGGTCGTTTCCTTTAAATGTTTTTGCATTCGTATTCATTCGTTTGCTGTCTTCTTGTCTCTGTATGTTTGCCTTTGCTTCTGCCTATTTGTCCCTGTTTGTATTTGCCCGTCCGGCTCTTTGATATGTCTCTCTTCTTGTTTCCCTTTTTCCCATTGGCCCCTTCCCCTTAAAACGACTCTTCTAGCGGCAGTGTCCGATTGCCACTGTCCCCCGCTCTTCCTGGGGTTGTTTGTTGCTTAAGAAGAACGGCACTTTCTATCTTGCTTTTTGCCTCCGTCTCTGTTCCTGTTTGTGTCACTGTTTATTTGTGTTCCTATTCCTACTCCTCTAAGACAATCGGCGCTCCCCTTTCCGTCTCTGTTTTTGTCTCTGTATTTTCCTTGTTTGCTTCTGTATGTTTCCGTCTGTATGCATCTTGCCTTGGTTTGTGTCATCCTCTTCTTTCTTTCTTTTTGTGTGTGTTTGCCTATGTTTGTTCTGTATTTTTGCTTGTGTTTGCTTATTACCCTCTGCTCCACTGTATCTTTTCATTGCCCCGCTTGCCGCTGTTGGTTTTGTCTCTCTCCGGGTGTCCCCGCTCCTTTCTATCTCTTCCGTGCAATTTCCATTTGCTGTTCCTCGTCTATTGTTGGTCCTTTTGTCTGTTTCCAATCGGCAGCCAAGCAAATGAAGGGGAGGAAAGGCCTGGCAGGAGACTGCAACCCCCCAAAATACGCAACTGCGATATTCGTACGTCGCAGGAGATAACGACAAACCGAGCAGCACTTGATAGTCCATGCGCACTACGGAAAGGAGATGCAGGAATTCCTAAGCAAAAGACCCCACCGTTGCCGTCTCCTCCCAGAAAGCTGTTCCGCTATACCGCTAGCTAGCTGGGCATACAGCCAGGTAGCTGTAATACCACGCTGTACATGCTGTCACATAGCTGCACATACAGCAGTTTGGCTGTACATCCAGCCAGCTGTACACACCGCCATCCAGCTGTACACACAGCCATCCAGCTGTACCCACAGCCAGTTAGCTGTGAATACAGCCTTCTGGCACTATGTCTCAGGGAGCGGGGCGTGGGGTTTCGCCTGTGGATTGGACGCTGACTGTTCCGGGCTAGGCCGGTCTTTCGTTAGCTACCTCGCACTGCCGCTAGCCAACTAGTCAGCTAGCCAGCCACTCCGCTAGCTAGCCAGATAGCTAACTGGCGCCTCCGGGTTGTGTCTGGAGGGAGCGGAGAAGGGTTTTGACGTCTTCGGGAGGCTGCCAGCCGTGGCTAGCGAATATTGTCGGCAGTTCATCCAGAAGTGCCTTTGGAGGTTGCTGCTTGAAATGCTTGGATATACAGAGAGACAAAGAACCCCTAAGAGACTCCAATGACGCAGTACCGCCCCCTGACTGGAACTTCGGATCCGCCTCCGGATGCTTCGCCAACAGACGACGCAGCAACGCCTCGTCTACAGCGCAGCAGCAACAGCAGCAACAATAGAAGTAGCAACGGCACCAGCAAAATTAGCATCACACAGTAGCAGCAGCAGAGAGAGAGTGGCAATGATGCAGACTATATCTAGACAGTAGTATTTGCAGAGACAGGAGAAGAAGCACAGGCAAACAACAGCACTCAAACAGCCGCACCTTCCTTCTTGAAGTACACCGTCTCCTCCCCTGTCCGTCTCTGGTCTAGAAACTTAACTCCCGAAAAATGACGAGGGGCTCCTGCTGTTGCTGTTGCTGTTGCTGCGACTGTTTGGCAGCACCCAACGCTGAGAGACCTGGCTGCTGTTGTTGTTGTGGCTGCGGAAGGACGTCTCCCGATGCCCCTTGTCGCGACACCCAACATTTTGTTGCGAGGTGTCTATGCACCTGAAATGTGTACTGGGGAACTTGAGATTTTCGGCTGCAGGTGGGTTGATTCGTGTGCCTGTGTGAGGGGTCGCCTAAGTGAACGAGTTGCTGCAAAAAATGCAGCAAATATAGGGAAGCAGAATAAGGAAACTGTCAGACGTAAATGAAGACGTGCGAAGAAGAAACGAGCAGTATCTACACTCGTAGACGCTCTTTCAGGTGTCTCGGCAGCTCTCCCGAGACGTTCAAAGAAGACGCCCTCCTCCTCCCTCCGCCTTTTGTATTTGCATGTATGCTTATAACTTTCATCCGCTAATTTGCAATCTCTATTCGAATATCTCTAGAGGCGGACGCCAAAGGCGGCTGTTCGCTGCACGCGAGTCGTTGGGGCTGAAAGCAACCCGATGGTAGCTCAATGGCAAATCGCCAGCGGTGCTTCCGCCTTTTCTGGAGGCTTTTTGCTGATTTTGACTCACCACACCTTAAGGGTTTAGCGTTCAGGGACTAGCGCTCAGAGCCTTGGCCCGCGGGTTCAGGCTTGTGGGTGACTCTCCGCAGCCACACATTTCTGTAGCTACAGACAACTGCATTCGCCTAGCCACACCAGGTGTAGGTACACCCCAGCCTCAAGCAGCTTCTTGGAAAGCTGCAACGCCTCGTCTTCCCGTTCCAAGGCAAACAGACAGCCCAAAGACTGCGCGGAAACCCTTCTCCCAGCGCATGGCGCGTCTGGGCTTTCGTGACGAGGGTTGAGGGTTTAGGGTTTTGGCTCGGGGACCGAAGATGAGCGGAGCCTTGAGCTTTGACCTCAAGGCTGAGACGGAAGCCCTAAGAGCCAAATACCTTGAAGTAGGGCCACTGAGGTTTGCTCTTCTCTGTATCTCTCGCATGTTGCTCAGCTACCTCCGTGCGTTTTTTTACATGTCCATTTGTGTTCCCGTGCCTTTTGATTGCTTATCTTCGCCTGCCTGTGTATATCTCTTTCAACTCTTGTTGCTGTGTGTATCTGTTGCCTCCGGCCGTCACTTTGTGCTTGTGTGTGGCGTCTTTCTCTCGTTGCCTTTACCTGATTTTCTCCGTTATATTCTGTTCTTCACTCCTTGTGCCCTGATACTCTTTCTCTCCCCCTCTGCCACTTTTGGGGCACACATGTAAAAACAAAGATGTCCGTATTTTTGCGGATGCGCATACATTGTACTTGATTTGAACTGGTGACTTAAGGATCTTCAGTCATGTTCATATCTAAATTTGTATACATATATACATATGTATCTTTATGTATGTTAGTAGTCGTTCATCATTATATATGCATATATGCATTGTATATATGGACGTGTCTATATGCATACTAATATGTAGTTTACGCATAGACATCCCCGGGCCTAGGGTGTGTATATTTGCAGATTTCCGGAAATATGCATGCCTGTAAAATATAACATGTATTTACGTGCATAAGTTCCTTTTCGAGTTTAAAGTGTACGGGTTGCGGCTTGCGCGCAGCAACTAGAAAGCGGCTGTCCCTGTCCGCGGTTGCAGTTTGAATTTGCCTCTCTTTTGATTTGTTCTCCCAACGTAAAGGACTTAAAGGACTCCGCAGATCTCCTCACAGAACTCCTTGAGATCGGCTTCTGCAGGTTCGATGCGGGGTGGAGTTTAGGATTTAGGGTTTAGTGCACTGGGCATACGCGGGGGATTTGGGATTGAGGGGCTGGCGTTTAGGCCATAGGCGTGTGGAACGGGGAGTTTTAGCGCAGGGCCGACACCTCCGCAAGCAACTCAAAAGCCTAAAATTGAGGGTTTAGGGTTTAGGGACTACGGTTGCGCTTCAGGTCGGACTGTCTTTTCCAGCTTGCGCTGGTGTATTTGAAGCTGGGGCATTACTCTCTCGCTAAGCGCCGGGTGGAGGCCCTTCTTCGAATGGTGCGTAGACCCTAATCACGTATCCGTATTCCATGAACACTAAACCGTGAGCTTTAAGCCCTTAACGGAGAGGAGACGGGTGCACGGTTTTAGCTGGAGAGGCCTTAGGGCGCAGGGTATAGGGATGATGCGTTTGGGGTTTAGGGTTTGGGCGTTCAGGAGCCGCGCAACTTGTCCGCGTTGTCTCTGCATAGTCTCATCCTGGATCGTGCAGCATACGGTAAGATATGCAGGGGATTAGGAGCTATGGCGATAAGTGGTAAGGTCTAGGGCTTAGAGTTTATGATTTAAGGTTTGGGGCGTCTGCTCAGATGGCGTCAGCGGCTCTCTTATCCTCGGCCTCATTGCAGGTTCGTCTCGTAAACTCCAACTCTTAGCCCGCTACAGCGGAGTCATCCAGAGGCTTCCTCCAACGTATTGAGGTTAAGGGTTTAGGTTTTAGGTTTAGAGCTTGCGTTGGTTCTGTGAGGGCGTGCAGGCGGCGCTCTGTTCTATTTCTTGCAATGGTTCAAAGCTCACTAGCAAACCCCATGTTTTGCCTTTAGGCATGCGATTGTTCCTTGACACTCAGGGGGCGTTTTGCCCTCAGGGAGCCCACCCCAACAAGTGAGATGGAGGTCCCTAGATAGGGGTCCCCATAGATAGGCCGCCAAGCCATGGGCAGCCAGGGCCACCAGTGTGTCCAAAACCCGATTTATTAGGGTCTCTCGAATCACGGGGGCCCCCGACAGGGGTGCCATATATCACAGAGCCCCTGCATGTTCGTTGAGGGCCAACATCTGAATGGGGCGTCTGGAGGGGCCCTCGAGTTAGGGGCCCCTTTTAAAAGCCTCCCTAGAGTATTCCGCTCAGCCCGTCTAGGGCTCCCAAGCCCTCCAGGGGCATTGAAGATTGGGGCCCTTTAAGAAAAAGCCCCACCAGTAGATACTTCGAGCGCGTTGCTCCAGGGGCTACAGTAGACTAGCGTGTCCTCATCGCGGATGAGGGCCCCCAGCAAAGGGCCCGAGGGGGCCCTTTGAAGAGTGCATCCTGGGCCGGTGGCCCAGGAACTTGCGGATTAGCTTTAGGGATTGTTTTCAAGGAAGCGTTTTATGCTTTGGCGTTTAGGGCTGTACCGCTGTTATTTTGCTCCCAAGGAGAGTTAAGGCGTTTGGCTCTAGAAAGGTCAGGATTTGACATCCTGTCTACGGTCTGGCGGGTAGAGACTGGGTTCCGCTGTAAGAGGAAATAGATGATCTGTCTGTCCGATGTGTACGTACACCCCGAATATATAAGGTGGCCATACACCCCATACTGCCAAAAATGGTTTGGATATTTGGCCTCTCACGAGGGCTTATTTCCTGCTGCTGCTACAGATGAAACTATTTCTGGTGCTGCAGCCGAGCTTCTGCAGCAGCTGTGGCTGAGACCAATTCTGCTACTGCAGCTGAAACTGTTGCTGCAGCTGAAGCAGCTGTGGTTATTCTGCGGCGCCCCTTCTTGGTGGAGCCGTTTCTGCATCCGGTGCTTCATCCGTTGCTGCTGCACATGGCGCTGCTCCAGCAGCGTCACTGCTGTGTGCTTGTGTGGGTTTGGTGTTGCACCGCGCTTCTTACGGTGTGTCTACGCCAGGGTTTGGGGTTTTGAGACCTTTAGAACATTCCCCCCATAGGCATGCCCCCCCCGTGGGCCCCCATTCCTTCTGCCTGCTGCGGGTTCTTCTCGGGGGCGTCCACGATGGAGGCCTCCGTTGTCGCCATGAGGGAAGCCACTGAAGAGGCGTCGCTCAAAGCAGTCTTAACAACTTTGGTTGGGTCTATAATGCCTATACACAACAATCATAGCATTAGCGCCCGGCAAAACCATCAGAACAACTAAGTAGGCGAAGGCAGTGCACCTACGGATGCAAATGCGGCTTTGCTAAAACAAAAAAAGCTGTAGTTACACTGCCACCACATTCCTGCCGTCCATCTCCACACGTGTTTTCCGAGGGAAGAAGCGGCAATGCCTGCCTCTCCGCGTTGTCTCTGTCCCTCAGTGAGTCACCAGATTCATGTAGGTGAGTTTTTCTCGCTCTCCGTGTCATTTGTGTGCTGTGAGCCCAAGCCGCCTGCAAATCCTCCCGTTGTGCCAGGCGTTCCCCCGCTTTTTATTCAGAATCGTCTGTGCCGGGCTGTCTCCTTTACTTTGCCTTGAGTTCGTGTATCTCTTTGTGCCGGGTGTTGCTCGCATGCACCGCAGTGTATGCCCACCTGCTTCAATCATGTTGACGTAGCAGCCTGTCTGTGCATTGAAACCCATCTTCTCGTCCTTGAGGCGCAACAAATTCCCCACCACCACCGCCCCCTCGTGTCCTGCGTTGTCTGCTATGAGCTTGCACGGTACTTGGCATGCTTTCTCCACAATCTCCACGCCCATCCGCTGCTCGGCGTTGTCTACCTTCAAGTCCTTCAAGCCCTAAACCCCAGCAAGCGGAACACACAACCTCAAGGCATCCAACAACGAAACACCAGCATCCGCAAACACTCCTAAAAGATGCCCAGCACACAAAAGCATGCGCAACACACGAAATACGCAGCGCTACAGAACCAAAACCAAAAACCCAAGAAAAAAGCCGAGTGAACTGCACACGACCAACAAAAACTACAAGCAGCTCGGGGCAACAGCGAACAGACACGAACAGCTACACAAGCAGGAGAGCAAACAGCAACAAGCATAACAAGGAACAATAGCAACTAACGGCACCACCATCAGCAACAGAAGTAGCAATACCAGCAACATGAACACAAACAGCAGGCAGCAACACTAGCAGCAGCACCTGCGAAGCATAGAGAAGAGCAACGCCTCCTCCTGGAACAATGCCTTCTTCAACGGCAGCTCTTGTGGCGCAAAGGGCATCTTGAATTCTATCCTTCGCCTCGCCTACGGCCACTTCAGATGCCCCGCCCACTTTTATCACCGCCACACCACCAGTCAGCCTCGCAAGCCGCTCCTGCAGCTTCTCCTTCTCATACTCTGCAGCCAAAGGCACATATATGTAATTTAGGCAATGCACACATACATATCCGCAATTTAATGCTTATATACATATACGCATGCACATGCACAGAGGAGTGCAAATGTACGTACAAAAGAGCAAACAGAAGTATGGGGTAGGGAACAAGCACAAGATCCATATGACCTTTGAAACGCAAGAATGGTCCCTAATGCTTCCTAAACCACTGAGAAGTAAAATAAAGCACGGCAGTCCAGTCCGAAGAAAAACAAACCAAACGTGAGATGCGGCTCTCTCCCACAAGCGCATATCAACAGAACGCGCATCCACTAGCACGCGCACGCAGAGACCGACGAGCAAAGCAAAACCGCCCGCACACTGACAGTTCCACCTGCCTGAGGAGGTTTGTTTGATGAGGTTCCTCAGCTGTTCACATCTCTCGGAGATGTCCGCCTTTGACCCGTTGCCTTCCATCATCAGCGTAGAATCCTTCGTCACCACTACGCTCTTCGCCTGTGCAACTCAAACCCCAATGGCCTTGCCTTGCTCTTCTTTATATGACCGTGCGTTTCCTGAAGTGCTTTTTCCTTTGCTAACCATACAACCGTGTGAACATTCAAATTTAATGGTTCATGGAAGGGGGAGTAAACACGTACTTTAGACGTGTGTAGGTTGACACACACGGTAAAGGCAGGTACAACCAATGTGCACTCATTATTCTTGTGCATACATGCAACATGCGTAGAAAAGGGGGAAGCGTTTCCTCATCAAACTGGTCAGATGATCACTGAGACGCGTCTGTGCAAACGAGGTGTCTGTGCAGCCCTTACGCGTCCCAGCATCCCCACAATGTCTGTCTTTTCCTCTCCAATGGACGGTGTGTCGTCGCTGAGCACCTGCAGCACCATACAAAACCAGAAGAAAGCTTCTGCACGTATACGTTCGAAGCAAAGGGCAGCAACCAACCAGTCCACGAACAAGCTGCCCATACATCCTCGACCCTTAGTCTCCAGCTCCGGAGCACGGGTAGTTAAGCCCTCGTGAGCAGGTACACCAGGACAAGGCTTAGGGTTTACCTTGCCCCCCGTAAGGGTGGCCAGATCGTAGAGCTGCGCTTTGCGGCCGTCTCCAAAGCCGGGGGCCTTCACTGCACAGACGCGGAGACCCAGGCGAAGTTTATTGACCACCAGAGTCGCGAGAGCCTCGCTGCATGCAGAAGCAAGCAATAAGGGCATGCGCGAGGTGCTGCACAGACGCCGCGTATCTATCCCCCGCTGCCCATAGAGCAACTTCTGTATGGACACACAAATGAACAGCTGATAGACGCCCCTCAAGGTAGCAGCAGTGAACGGAGACTACACACCTGAAATCTCGACTGCACCGCCTAACGCAAGCAAACAAAATAGTCTCGCCGCGCTTTGCAGGCAAGAGATACAGAAAGAAGACGCATGGACACCCCAGCCACCTCCCTCAGCCTCCTACAGCGAGGAATATGCGATAAATCAAAAACGCAAGCATGTGCGCGGTACCGCAACGCTTGCACATGGGAAGGGCCCCCCAAAGCCCAAAAAATCTACAGCATGCACGGAGACACACAACGCTTCGCACGGACACGGGTAAGAGGCTGTCCATATGGAGTGGCAAGGAGGGGAGGAGAGCCAAAGCCAGCTCCAAGAGATCAGAGGGCTGAAGGTGACGCATGGGGAGTTGAAGAGGAAAGAGGCCCCGTGTTTTCGAACTTCCATGGCTTGCATGCCTTCAATTGGGGTATACGTACCTCTCAACGTCCTCTGCAACGATGAGGAGGGCTGCCTGGTTCTGCAAGACGAATTCGAGGGCGGGGAGAAGCTGTTGTATTTGCGACAGTCGCTTGTCCACCAGCAGGACGTATGGGGAGTCCAGTTCAACCTTCTGTTCCTTCGCGTTCGTAATGAAGTAAGGGCTGAGGTACCCTCGGTCAAAGCGCAGCCCCTCCACCACCTCCAGCGCGTGCTGCAACGCCTTCCCCTCCGAGACAGTTATCGTTCCCTCACGGCCCACCTTCTTCATTGCCTCGCCTATCAGCGCCCCCACCTGCGCGTCACCGTTGGCGCTGATCGTTGCTACTGATACGATTTCCTCAGTCGTCGAGATTTCCTTACGAGACGCAGAAAGAGCCGACAGCACGTGCTCAACCGCCAGGTGGATGCCTGCAGCAGCCAACAAAGAATGAACGATATGCGGGACGCGTGCATTCAATCTTAATAACGGGCTTAAATGTTTTCAAACGACACTGGGAAAGTCCGTCACAATGCATGAAAGCGCATGATACTGAGTTCGCAAGCAAGTCTGCAAAGTGCACCTCGTAGTACGTCCATCGGGTTCATGCCAGCGTCGATCGCCTTGCACCCTTCTTTGAAAATGGCGCGACCCAGAATAGTCGCCGTCGTTGTGCCGTCACCCGCAATGTCATTTGTAGTGGCCGCCACTTGTTTTAGCAGCTGGGCGCCAAGGTTTTCCGTTTTGTTCCCCAACTCGATCGCCTTGGCAACGGTCACTCCATCCTTCGTTATCTTCGGCGAGCCGAACGGCTGAGCTATCACCACGTTGCGCCCTTTTGGCCCCAAAGTAACCCCTACTGCGTCCGCCAGGCGATTGCAACCTGAATGAAAACAAACGGCCCTGACGCCGAGGTCCCTCAAACTCCCGGCGCCTACACTGCCGATCGCACACTCGGGCCGATGGCAGTTTTACGCATTCACGCAGCGCACAAACGACGGCAGAAGCCCGAAAATCGCACACAGCAATGCTACAGCCGTCGAAGAAACGTTAAAACATCTAGAGCAACCACGAGTTCACTAGAGCTTAGCGAGGAACGAGAAGCTTCTATCCTCTTCGCAACCTCACCTGCCAGCATCTGCATGCGAGCATCTGAACCAAAGCGTATATCTTTAGAAGCGTTTCTGACTTGCTGCATTTGAGCAAATGACGAAGCTACGGCCTTCCTGCTGCTGCGAGCAGCGGCGGCTGCTGTAGAGGTCAGCATCTTGTAAGGTTTACGGTGTACGACCTAGGAGCTAGCGCTGCAGTACGAGTGTTTCAGGAAAAAGACCATTTCTCCTAAGAATCCTACCTACTTCCCATCGGTTCCAACGACGTGCAATATGTCAACTTGGGGCTGCCCCCAACGGCCCCACAAACCTTCCGGTGCGTCATCAGTGCTCGCAGGATCTCGACAGACGCGTAACTCGATATCCCTTTCCCCCCAGCGCAGGTCTACCTTAAATAACCAAAATAACGGAAAAACCGTTTGTAGGAAGCGAAATGCATGACGTGAGACCACAGAAGGTACCTGATTGCTCCTGTCTTCCCAGCATCAATTGAAGGCGCTGCTGTTGCAACGGGTTGTCTTGCTGCTGCCGCCCTCCTCTGGCTTTGTGTTGCGTCCCCTCCTTTTTTGGTGAAACATTTTTCATACAACGAATACCCATTTATTTAGTGCTTTCTAGCAAATAATGTGGCGTTCCTCTGCTCACTGGGGCTCCTGTGTACACGGAATCAAGTGTCGCGTGGTGGGGGTCCACAACATTGAGGGAGTACTTTAGTGAGCTGTAGCAAGTCGACATACTCGAGGTTAGCACTCCCAAAATCAGCTAAGCTAACATCCAGTCTCCAGGCTTCCTGGTAGCATCGCAACACATGCCAAGGGCAGAGAGGAGGCGGCCGCTGACGGGTAATACACTTTGGGGCAACTCTTGCTTCAGCGGAACTGCACATGCAACCATACACGAGTTGCAGGAGGGTGCGTGGCAGTGCAACACAGGCTGGTTCCTATTCACGTCAGTCCAAGGCCCTTCGGCTGCTTTGCCCGGGGCGCGCGACTTGGGGCTGAGAAGGGGGTCAAATGCTTTTTGGGAACTGTTGTATCTGACGCCCCTTCAGCCCACGACAGTCCTCAACTAAGATGGAGGATACTCGCTATACCGAAGCCGAAAAAAAAGTGAAAATGACGAAGGAGAAAGGCGAGCTGCGTCAGCCGTTTCTGCTTTCAAACGCAAATCACTCAGAGGCTAGCCCGCACGGTAGCGTAGCCACTGCTCAACTACGGCCATATTTACCATGCACCTGGGTTATGCACCGGTAGTTTAAGGCAGCCTTCTCAGCCTACCCAAAAATTTGCAGTTAACCACGGCTAGAGTGCAACATCAGTGCGGGCGAAGGAGCGGCACGCCCAGCGCCACGAGGCAACTCGGGAGTAGGGAAGAGCTGAAGGTGCTGTCGGCAGCGGAGTCGAGCTAGCTGTTGACAAAGATAGGGACATATATCACAATGAAAGAATAATTAGCGCCAGAGAACACACCGATGGAAATATGCGGGCTCCACTTTATTCGTAAGTGAGCAGCTGTCACCAAAGTATTACAAGCGGGCGAACTATACGCTGCACTGCTAACTCCAACGGAACCGCACGAGTCTTCAAGTGTCCTGCGTTGATATTATTATTCTGCCTTGTTTGGTGAAATTCCGGGCAAACGAGACCGTATATTCCTGCAGAAAGGCTTATCGTAAACCTTAAAATTGGCCTCGCCACCCGCTTGATTGTTATGCTGACTGCACCATGTCTCGCAAGATCATGAACATTTTGCGCGCATGTTTGTGCGATGAGATGTTGGAATGTATCGTCGACGGAGTCCATGCTTCCCTTTGCTCCACCAAACATCACTGCCAACGTTGAAGCGCTTTCCTCGTGAAAGCCGTTGTTGAGTTTGGCAAGAACCACAGCCGGTTGGGCACCTAGGAAGTAAGAAGACCAAAGTTTCGAAAGGAAATGGGAGTTATTGCAGATACGCGCAGTTGTGAGTCACAGCGCATCATAGGCAGGGTCTCGAAAGATTTGTCAGTGACCGTGTTGTTGGTACCCTCGATATACTTGTCCCTGAAGTCGTACTGCCTACGCCGGCAATGCCACCGAACAACAATCTCGCCATCGAATTATTGAAAATTCTTCGTCAAATATGTCAGGTGATAATCATGTTTTGCGGTGTAATGCCTGACTCTGCGCGCATCCGACGATGTCGTCGATCCGGGGCTTTTGGACGGATGATGTTTTGGAAGTCGCCGCACATGAGCCATCGGATTGTCTCCAAAACAACATCTGAAGATTGACGCATGCCTTTCCTTAGCAGTTATTTTGCTCGCCGCTCGACTTCCTCCTCACCATGTGAGGGTCTCCACTACGTTGAAACAAAGCTTGATGCTCCCAACGAGAGTGAACTGTATGCGGTTCATTTTGTGTAGTCCGCCGGCACTACAATGGTGCTCAAAACGGTCCTCTAACGGCCTATCGAGCAGAAAAGGTAAAATCTAATGTCGTAATCGAAATGAATCAAGTAATATTAGATAGAAAAGAAGCCTCGGGGCAAATATTGCTCGGCAACGACCCCAGGTTCTGCGCTGGCTGTGAGGCTGGCGCCCGGCCTAGGCGCCGACCCTCACAGGGGTCACAGGCGGGAGTTCGATTACCCTGGGTTTTCCCTTTTAAGATTATGAGGTGTGAAAGTGTTTTTTGTGGGTTATGCTTGTTATTTTTGGTTAGTCAAGGGAATATTCGCTGAGTGTGGCAATAGATATAGAGTGTGCACTTAAGTAAGTGTGCGTATAGGGTAACACGAAATAACAGCCGTTGGTGAGAGCTGTTCACTACATTTTGGGCGTTCACAGAATGGCTGGCTACCTGAGCCCTCGCTGTTATTTCATGTGTATGGGAACGTTTTCTTCAACTGTGCCCATTCCAGCGGGTCGTCAGGTCGGATCCTCCCTTAATTGTGTCTTCGAAAGGTCGAAGAGGCGGAATGCACGCAATTCTCCCCCAGTTTACGTAAGAACCTTTGCAATGCGTTGGAGTATGGACGATCCCTCTTTTATGGGAGGGTAATGCCACCAATCTTACCGTGGACGATGCATTGCTGTTGAAGGCGCTGGGAGGTCCACTATTTCGTCACGGCACGTAGGACTTAATGGTGTGTTCTGGAGGCTGCATGCGCGCCCTCTAAGCATGCCTTGGATTATTTCTTGGTGAACTGGTCCAAAGTAGAAGTGTGATGGCAGGGTGGGCCATTTCTGGGTTGAGCTTGTCCTTCACGGAGATAGTTTTACCCATTCTCGTGGTCCGTCAGCCATTGCTACAGAGGCTGCGCCAACGAAATGACTGGTAAATTGTACCTCCTCATCCCAGCTTCTTTTGTGGGTTCCACTCCCCAGCCCATGTCAAGTGGAGGTAGGAACTGCCGAATATTAATTCAAATAAGCACGGCGGTGGCTGGAGGCTCATCTGCAATGGCGTTCACCGTCTTTGTTTTTGTGCCCAACACTGGTCCGCCCGCACAGTGCTTGGAGGGCACGGCACTTTCCCAGTCACCTATGGTTCACTACTGTAATTCTTGAAAAGGCCTTCCCATACGCCTGTGGCCTCTAATTATGTGACATATGTTGTTGCAAATGAAGCATATGTGCCTCCTGATGCCCCCACGACTTGCTCTCTGTAGGATTTGCCGGCTTCCGCCTCTTCATTTATCGTGCTTGTTTTTGGATAAGGCTGGCATTTGCAGCCTCAATAGCAATAGGCTCTATATAGAAGCCATTAAAAAGTGTTTTTTCCTCATGACCAGGGTGATGGAAGCGGTTCCTTTTTTTCTTTTCGATGTTTGCGTACGCCTTCATCCTTACGCACAGCCACTTACGGATTGCCTCTATGCAAAGGGCAGCCCTGCTATGAGCCATTGGTATAGGCGCTATGGATCCACTTTTGAAATTCTGCTCACTAACGGCTAATGCTTCTCGATGGGGCCCTCCACCGATAGTTTCCCCTGTTTAGGCTCTCTTGGTTTGCCTTATCCTGTTCCCCTCCAGCCCTGGAGATAAACTTACATCGTATCGCATCTTGAAAAGCTCCCATGGCACGCGTATGGTCCCGAAAAGCATTGCATTTACTTTGAGATATAGCCCTTATTGCTGTGACACCTCTGTAAATCAAGATGATGCCACTAGTAGCAGAAGTCTTTGGGCTAATTTTGAAGAGGAAAGGACACCTCCAGAAAGTCAAGGAAGCTTTCCACTGCCCCTGCATCGCGGCACCCGTCACTTTTGGATTGTTCGAAAAAGTAAATGCATTCATCACGGTTTGCGTTCGCTGGAATTTTCAAATGGTTGTGGATACTGCGGTCACTTCAATGAGACAAGAAGCCCCGCAGTTGGTTGCTTTTCCGCCAAGGGGCACGCACATCTTGATCAATTTTCATTATCCTAAGGGGGGAAACTGGCTGAATTCGTAAAAGCCATTGTAGGGAGAAATGGCAGTAATGTTTTTGTCCCGGAGAGCCTCCAAGATTAATTAGTGTTTAGCATCAGACCCCTCAGTAGTGGGGGGTCACTTGTGCCACAAAGCAAATGGAGACCCCGATCTTAACTGAGGGCACTTGCGAGTTGCAAGATCTTCACAATGGACTGACCGCTTCTCCATTCTCCAGGAGGCCTTCGCGCAGCGGAATAAGGGACTAGAGCTACTGCGGGGAAAGGGGTCCTCTCTTGAGCTGCAACGCACCTTGCAGCAACTCCAGCTGCGAGGAAGTCCCTCACGCTAGCAAGCCCAAACTACCCATTTGGCTCGTTCAGACGCACTGGGAAGTGTTACATACTTACATGGCCCTCACTGGCCAGCGTATACTCAGGTATACAGACAGAACATGCCAAAGTGGGCGCAACCTGCTTCTGAAGAACGCTTGTACGAAGTACTACGACTCTATTGGAGTTCACGAGAATCCTCCGCCCAGCGGGAGGACTCTCGCTGGGCGGGTTTACTTTGTGTTCTAGGGTTTAGAATCTGGGGTTTGGGGGGCCAGTGCATGCATACGCTTCTTCCAGAAAGTGTAACGTCGCGTAGAAGAAGTATTTGGTAGTTAGTGGGACTGGAGCGAGAAATTTTGATGCCCTGGGGCAAATCAAATTCAAGTTGCGACCGTGTCTGTTGGGGCCGAGGAGCCATAAATACACGAGGTGAAGATCTTTTACGGGAAAGTTAGAATGCGAGTAGGGAATGCAGTTTCTGTCACATGCAAGACGACAATTAGAATCCAGGAGCACCACAAGTTGGGACTTGCCCCTAACAGCGGTTTTTCTATGCTTACATTGAAATGTTTTGCGTTGAGCGTGTTCGATTTCTTCCCTTTCTTCCACCAGTTTTCTGCTCACAGTTCGCCAGGTGTATACGGAGATCTCAGGATTTCTCGTTTCGTCCTTGCTCCTGCAGCCGCCAATAGCTGTTCTTTCTCATCCAAATTTCAGCAGTGCTTTCTTTCCTGCGGTTTGGAGCCTCAAGAAGGCTTTTTCTCTTCTCGCCTTCCTTTTTACATGAGGCTCGGCACATGTTCGATAGATATCGGCTGCCCTTTGCCTTGATCCTTGCTTCAGAAGAAATTAACTGTATCAATTGGAGGACAAATGCCGTCTTTAGACGCACAGCTTAAAGTGAAGATTCTTCTCGTGCGTATCATTCAGGCAATATGTGATTCCTGATATTTTCAATTTTGTTTGGATTTCCAGAGCAGCTCTACCAACTGCAGCATTGTTGAAATGTGAAGGTTCAATTTTCGTCGGCTGACGATTTGGCGATCAAGAGTGGCTCAGGCCCCACAAATTGATACTAGAATTTTCATTACAATCCATACCTTTTCCGCACCTCAAATATTGGCGTAGATTTGTTCAAAAGTATGAAGGTTTGGTGGAAGTACTAGACGCCCATTTATCCCGGCACCATTCCTTTTTTCAAATCCCTTTTCCGAAGATGATTTGTTCCCTACCGCTGCAAAAATAACGATTTGGAGCAAGCGGCAAACGGTTGACTTATTTGGTGGAGCATTCTTGACGCGTGGCGATTGGGATGAGCCGAGCAAAAGATCAAGGAAGTGACAGCACAGAAGGGAGCTTGCTGTTCGATGGACGTCGGTGCCTCGCATTAGCTTGATACGAGCAATTACGATGGACAATATGATCTACAGGTGAGTAGGCTTTTCCACCTACAGGTGCGTAAGCAGCAGAGCGAATGAATATTTGTTCGATACAAGAGCTTCGAAGGCTTCGCTGCCTCCAGAGCATGCCTAGACCCCAAAACCAGTCTCCTGACGCTCCATTCGTCAGTTCTCAGCAACGGCCTCCTAGGTGGCAAATAATAGCATATGAATAAAAGCATGTAATAGCAATTCGTCTTCGCGCTGATGATAGTGTAGATTGACCCCTACAGGCAGTACGTACGATGGGGAACCGAAGTTTTTAGCTAGGGTGATACTCTATCATCTAGTACTTGCAGTAACAAATAGCAGTGCTTAGGGTATGCGTTTCCCGAGGGAGTCTAGGTCTAGTACACGGTTGAGCGTTTTGTGCTTGCGGCTGAGAGCTTTCCCGTGCCGATGACGTACTTTCGGATTTGATTGTCCATTGTTCCGACCCGCTAATGACTGCTTCTTGAAAGTGCAAACACGAAATCACTTTTGGCTACTAAAAATTCATCTTTGAGGCACGGGAATTTAGACGCACCGACTGACGATGCTGCGTCGCTCCGCCGCGAAGAGTGACCGTCGTGTACCCGCCAGCGCACGCTGCAGGTCGATGGGAATCGCACAGTCATAGTTCCCACACCAAGTCAAAATTCAGTTTTGTCTGCATGGGCACCCTGTAAATTAGTTTGTACCTTTGTCCTCTATTAATTCCCTTCTTTTCCTCCCTTCTTCAAACCGTTTTCTTCGCATCGGGTATTCCCGGCCCTGCACTTCGGTATTCATGTCGAGCAACTGTCTGTACCTCGGAAAATGTTGCGTGTGCATATTCTCTCGTTGAGTCTCCTGAGCTGCGCAGTATTTAGCATGGGCAGCCCGATCTGCGGGTCTTCTGGCTCTAAAAGCATGGCGGCTGCGGCTTCTGAGCTTTACAACTCGATAGCCGCTACGAAGGCGGAAGAGGGGGAGCCGAACTTTGTGTTCTCGCCCTTCAGCATTCTTTCCGCCTTCCAAGTAGCTCAATTGGGAGCTCGGGGAGCCACAAGAGAGGAAATGGAAGGGCACTTACCCTCCTCCTCTCGCATTGAGCTCCCTGCCTTGCGTGGCGCCCCTGATGCCTGGGGAGCCCTGCCGCTTATGGAGCTGGAGACTGCAAACAGGATGTATGTGGAATCCTCCTCGGCCTCAGATGAACAATTTGGCCACTTCGCCCAGCAGGTATCCGAACGGCTCAACTGCGATGCTGTGTCCACGGACTTCGAGGACTCTGCGGCGGCGGCTGCTGCCATCAATGCATTTGTAGAGGGCAAGACGAAAGGGCACATAAAGCACATTGTACCTGCTTCTGCTTTGACACCGTCCAGTCGGATGGTTCTGGTAAACGCTTTGTATTTCAAAGCTCCTTGGGCTTCGCCCTTTTCGCCACACCGGACTGCTACCGGACCTTTTTACGTGAATGATACGCGGACGGGACGTAGC
>NW_013548922.1:0-4716 GCF_000499425.1 Eimeria acervulina | reverse complement strand
ATATATATATATATATATATATATATATATGATGCCTGGCAGCTGCTGGGGTTCAAGGAGAAGGGCTTCATATAGGCATTACTTTAACAGAAAGTCGTAAAGGGGACAGAAGAAATATGAGCGCAACGGATGAAGTGTCAGCCTTTGAAATACTCCCTTTTTATCCAGCTGTGTTGTTTTTCTCAGCCCCAAATGAACACACACCGATGTAGTTGGGCCCTTCGTCTTCCTCACTAATTGGCATTTTGCACTTAAAATCGCTATAGTTGTCATTTTCTTAGGGATGTTTGCCTATGCACATTACCGTGGGGGAGAGAACACACCGTAGCCACGGTGTGTGTGCGTATGTGTGTGTGCTGGGGTTTCACCCTTGTATGTCTAATGCAGTCCCCTACAACGGAGGAACGAATTGTAGAAACAAGAACGGATTCCGTTTTTTCCTTTTTAAACAAACAAAATTCGTCTTGTGGAGGCGAAACTTCTGCCGAAAATGATCAAACTTGCAAAAACAGTTCCTTAGAAGCCTGAAGTGCCATCAGTTCCCGTCCGCCAGTGCTTAGTTAGAGGGCATGAGGGGAATTACTGAGGAAGAAGTTATCCTTCTACAAAGTAAATTAAAAACAGTTTTATCCTGAAGGACTATTACGGGGAATAATAGACCATTTCAATGTTTCTGATCCTCAGTCCTTCCGTCCCGTCCCATGGTGGCCTCCCGCGGCAGCCACGAACCAGCACAGCTATGGGCCTAGGAGGCTCGTTTAATTTCAGAGAGGTTTGTACAAAACAAAATAAACGAAAATCATTAAATTAAATTGCTTTTCTGTACTTAGTCGGCAGAAATGATTAGATGCATATACGTATTTCACACGCGCACAAGTGGTGGGCGATACAGGTTGTATGCCCGGCACGCCAGTTCAGCTACGTCTCGTGTGGGAGCAAGTATTTCACATCTAGAGTTTTTTATCCTTTCTTCTTTCAATTTTTTTAATTTTCTCTTTTTAAAGCGGGTCTTTCTGGATCAAGTGCAAACCACAGGTGTTTCAAACAGCGATTGATCCGCCACACGAGTCAGTCACTGAACTGCCCACAGAGCCTTCGCCGGCGTGCAAGTTTGTGCATTTCCGGGATTGGTTTTTTGTTTTAATCGTGAAACTCCTTTTACTTTGTCTTTGATGTATCTTTCAATGAAAGCCACCGAGGAAGACAGTAGGGGGCCACTGGTTTTGGTGCCTGTCCAGCACGAGCACACCTGTGACTGCGCCTTTCAAGACAGCCCAAGAACCAGATCCTCCTCTCCTGACTCCCTAGTAGCTGCTGAACGTCATTTAGTAGCCTTTGAAAACTCTGCATTAGCTGCATGCAGATACCTAACTTCTCGCAGAAGTGCCCCTGTACTCCAAGAAATAAACCCTCTAAACTCGAAACCCCCAGCCGGCTCTTCTGCAGCTGCAGACCGACAGGCTGAGCCAAACTGTCTGCAAAGCGGTCGCTGCATAAAGACAGTTAGCATGCATCCCGACGGCAGTTGCTCAGAGACACGGAGACAGAGGTGGAGGGACACAACTGCAACACAACCGGCGGCAACGGAAACGGCGACACGAAGCAGGAACCTGGAAACAGCAGGAAAGGCATGCCGTGTATTCAGCTGCTCAACTCGGCATACAGATGCCTCTGAGGAGGTCGCGGGACGATCCTTGCCCTCTGAGAGTGGCCGTCTTGGCTTCGCTGCTGTGCCCAGTCATTTGCTCGCCTTTATTCTGTCTTTAGTTGGCGATCAATCGGCGGAAAAGGCTGCTGTTTCCCACGTCTGCCGTCGCTGGAGGGAAGCAGCGGGGCGTTATTACATGTGAGCACCAGCAGCATCGAAACAAACAGCACTTGCGCTGAATCTAAAAGGTCGCCTTGGTGCAGCCTTGTGCAACTATTATCTAGGCTCCTCTACCGCTACTTCTACTTTCTGTGCTGCTGATACTGCCGTTCTTCTTGCTGCGGCAGCAGTAGGACATGTGAAGGGAGGCTAGCTAGGCTGCCTAGTCTCTATGTGTGAGTGTGTTTGCGCTGCAGGTGGCGTTCGGTGGATGCGTCTCACCGGCCACTAAGCTCTCTGTCTGCTTCTGTGAGATTAAGTGGTCATCTCAGAAATCTCTGGCATAGGACAGAGACACTCATCCTTGCAGACGACAACACAGCGGAGGCAACTGAACTGCTGCTGCAGCTTGCCAATGCCTCATGCAGCAGCGGCACCAGAATCAGCAGAAGCAGCAAAAGGTTTAGCAGTGTTAGTTGCCGTTGTAGAGCCGGCAGCAGTAGCAGATGCAGAAGCAGCAAGAGGGGAAACAGCATCAGCAACAACCGCAATTGTGGCAAAAGTGAGGCAGAGGAGGCACCGGGAGCCCGAAGTTGGACACTGCCGTGTCTGAGGCATCTGAGGATATACAGCAGCATGGGGGGAGGCTACATCAGGCACTGTGAGCCCTCAACCCTTTCTATCTCCCTATTTGTTATTTGCATTTGCCTCTCTGCCTCTTTCGCTGTACAGTTGCCCGCCTGCCACTCTTTTCTGTTCTGCTCTGCTTTTCGTCTTACTCAATCTGTATGTCTCCTAGTCGCAAGCCATCTCAACTGCGGTATTAATAACTTACACATTACAACTTCTTTTTAAATTCGATTGTTTCTCTTGTTTTCCCGTAAGCCATTTCCTATGCATGCGCCTAACCCTCTCGTGCCTGGCTTCTGTCCATGGATTTTGTGTGCATTCATTGTGTGGGTTCTCACACACACACACAGTAATGCCGGGGTTTGTGTATTTTGTCTTCTATGTCTTTGACTGGATTTTTCTCCACTAAGCTGGTGTTCAGCGCCTCGTTTCTGCGCTGTGTCTTTGGGAAACGTTTTCCGTTGCTGCTCTTTCTGTGTGCATTTGCGCCACAGCGATACCCCAAGATGTATTGGCTGAAGCAGACGCAGCTCGGCGGCCTTGTGGCTTAGCTTCTCTTCATGCAGGCGACGGATATCGCAGAAACAGCAGCAGCTGCAGTAGAAGCGGCCTGCAACATCTGGAAGAGCTGGTGCTGGATACCGTAGTGGGGCCTGAGCTGCTGCTGGCCCTCCGAGGCAAAACGCCTAGACTGAAGACGCTTATTATAAGCCGCCTCAGCGAGAAACCCAACAGCAGTTACCAGGCAAGATACGAACTAGCAGGAGTATCGGCATCAGGAGGAGAGGAACCCGCAGAGGAGCATGTGTCTGCTCTTGAAGCATTGCTACTACTGCTGGAGGAGCTTCCTCCACAGCAATTGGCTGTCTTTGGCTTCGGGAAAGGCTTAGAACTATCGGGGGGCGGCTTCGGCGCCGGGAGCAAAAGCATTGGCAACAGCAACAACAGTGCATGCAAGTTTCCGGAGGGCCTCAGCGGTCTTCGGGCTAGGTTACGGGGGAGAGGAAGAGAGGGAGACAAAGAAGAAGCGATAGGAGATGAACTATGCTCTTTGCTCGCATCCAAACACCAGGAATCTCTCCGCGC
Source organism: Eimeria acervulina (assembly GCF_000499425.1). NCBI lineage: Eukaryota > Apicomplexa > Conoidasida > Eucoccidiorida > Eimeriidae > Eimeria > Eimeria acervulina. The sequence goes on along the minus strand of NW_013548922.1, from coordinate 1,193 downwards.
ACTATGGGTAAACCAAGTCAAAAGAAGCTGGATTGCCCTTCGGTCATTCGTTTATGTATGGTGTAAATACAATTTATTTTCTTGAATCAAATTGAGATGAGAGCACTTACGCACACGCCACCTCTGTTCACTCCCTAGAATAGGTGTAACCTGCGCATACAAATTAGACTTACGTATACAGTGATGTATTCATGGCTTATATTGCTTTAGTTGGCCATGCAGGCAAGCACAGCTGGTAGAGCTGCCGTTCTTTGGTGCGTGCGCTTGCTGCCGCTCCAGTTGCTGTTGTTGCTTGCTGGTGCTATTTCATGCTGCTGGCTGCTGTATTCTTGTTTTGCAGATGCCGGACATTTGCACTTCGCTCGAGGCTGCAGGGGACCTCCTCTCTCGTTGCCGCAATTTGAATGTCTGTTCTATCCCCGGGGCGTCGGTGCTGCATCAACTCCAGTGCATGCTGGGAAGCGGCCGCCCTGTGTGCGGCAGCTCGCCAGCATCATAGTTGCTTAGCTGGTTACTTAGCTGGATAACTGGCTAGCCATGCTCTAGATAGCTAGCTAGAAGAACCTCGTCTGGCGCCATCGCTCGGAGGAGGAGGGAAAAGGCGTACCTGCCTGGATAGTCGTTATCTACACCACCAGCAGCCAGAAGAACTGTAGCGGCAGCAGCAACAAGAAAAGTAGGGTCCTGCACAAGTGCCCAGCTATTTGGCTAGGTTTGGGGCCTTATTTGCATCTCAGTTGTTCGACTGTTTATGCTGTTGGCGTAATTCGTTTTTTTGAGGGAGGGAAGCAGCACGCCCCAATGCCTCTGCGGTTCTCTCTCTCCTTGAATCTGTTTTTTTCCGACCGACAACGGGGGACTTACTGCTAGTTTTAGGATTCACAGTTTGCGGCTGTTTGGGAGAGAAGTGTTTATTGCAGAAACCCCAAGAACCGTAGGGGTAGCCTGAATTTCCTTGCCATTGCAAGCTGCCTCTAACCTTTGCAAACGGCTGGCGTTGCGCAGTGCTACTAAAAGCGCTCGAGCACAACACTGCATGCGTGTTCTATGCCTGTATAGAGGACACGGGGGTTCATCGATGCACCCACGAATGCATCTGTCGCATGACCCCTAACATGCAAATGCATGTACGCTCGCATATGCAGGTATATATATATATATATATATATATATATATATATATATATATATAT
>NW_013548923.1:0-5399 GCF_000499425.1 Eimeria acervulina | reverse complement strand
AGCAGGCCAGGAAGCTGCCAGTTTTGAACATGTTGCTGGAGCTCGCCCCTCAACAGAATGCTAGGCAAGAGACACAGACAATGGAAGAAGCGCTTCTGCAGCCTTCGCCTCTGTTTGCCTGTTGTACAGACGCAACGCTTATCTCTCATTTTCACATGGACCACTGCGGCTCTTTGCCGTCATTTACAGAACGTCTCGGGTAAGAATGTGGTTCAGCTCTGCAAAAGTTTCAACTGTCAGGTGGTTTCCTCAACATAACAGGGGGCGTGGCCCTCTTTTCAGAATTACACACTGCAGCGTTTTGCATGCATTATTCAGCCCGTGGTGTGATGCCTTTGTAACGGTGTTTACGAGGGATGTCGTGAATGCTGATAGGTTTCGACTCACTAGTAGAGTGCATGCATTCGCTGCCTCCAGTCTAGATGCATATTTTTTGCGGCTGATGGCCGCATTATCTCTTTTGTTTCTCAGCTACCGGAATCCCATAGCAATGACATTTCCGACGCGTGCGCTAAGCCCGGTACTGCTTCTCGACAGCGCTCGCATCTTTAAGGAGGCCTCTTTCCGCGGGCGCCTCCATGAAAGTGAGGCATCTCTCTCGCCTACCCATAAAGCTCAAGGTTACGTATACATGCATGCATGTACGTTTCAAACTGTGACAGATGTACTGAACTTGAAGCTGCTTCTGGTGTGACTGTGGGATGCAGCTGAAGGCAGCGGGAGGGATATTGGCGTGAGCGGCAGCACCAGCAGCGAAAGCAGAGTGGGCGGGGGTGCAGGGCAGTCTCAGGAACAGTGGAATTACACAGAAGCTGAGGCGCAACGGTGTATGAGACGCTGCATGGCCTTGAGGCTTCACGAGTCCTGGACGGCAGGCGCGTGGACAGCCACCCCGTACTATGCCGGGCATGTCTTAGGTGCTGCAATGCTTCACGCTCAGCTCCCTGGCGGTCTGTCGATAGTGTACACAGGTTAGCACATGAAGACCGTTAGACACGGTTTGTTTGCTCAGGCCAACAAATCTAATGTGCTCATTACGACCCGTGGTTCAGGCTACAAATATATATATATATATATATATATATAGTAGTCCATTACTGTTGGTATATGCGTTGAAGCCTGGGGTCTCTCAAGTCCCTGCCTACGACTTAATACTCAGGCGATTTCAACACGTCGCCGGATAGGCACCTGGGTAGCGCGTGCATCCCACGACTCAGGCCCGATTTGCTTATAAGCGAATGCACATACGGCTCGTTCGTGCGGCCGTCCAAAAGGATAACGGAGAGGGAATTTTGTGATGCCGTGCACGACGCCCTAAAAAAGGGGGTGAGTGCATTTCTTCTCGAGTAGTCTTCAATTGCGCATGCAGCCTTCGATGATAACAGAGCTGCTTCTCCTCATATTCGTGGCTTCGTATGTTCTGGCTTTTTGGCCTGCAGGGTAAAGTCCTGATTCCTGTTTTCGCAGTTGGAAGAGCGCAAGAGCTGTGCATGCTGCTGAATTCCTACTGGCAGCGCATGCAGTTGCAGTACCCGATCTACTTTGGTGGTGGCATGACAGAGAAGGCCAACAAGTACTACAAACTGTATGTACAGTGGACTGGCAGTGATATGGTTCATCGATTAGATGGTGCGAATGCGCAACATAGCACCTTCGACGATCAGGTGGAAGAGGACGCGCCTCCAGGACCTGGTAGGTTTCTTCACTTCAGTAGCAATCTGCAACTGTATGACCAGTGGGACTTGCTTATTAACAGTGTTGTGTTTTCGCGTCATAGAATGCACAGCCTGCTGCGTGGGTAGGGATTTGTTTGCAGCAGCTGAATTTGGCGAGTTCGACTTTCAACACATCTCCACGCTGCCCCCGGAGGTGCTCACGTCACCCACACCCATGGTGCTTCTGGCAACGCCTGGGATGCTGCATGGAGGTTTGGCCCTTAAAGCGCTAAAGCTGTGGGCTGGAGGCCCAGAAAACCTCGTGCTGCTCCCAGGTTACTGCGTCCGTGGGACTGTAGGGGCAATGCTCATTGACGGTAAGCTGTTCGGGCATCGATTGTCTTGTTAGAACGCGCATAAAACGAGGTTGCTTCTTGTCAGTGGTAGCTGAGGCGTTATAACCTGCTAGTGCTTGTTACGATGTGAAGGCTTGGCTCCGCTCCTCCGTTACCGTTGCTACAGGACAACGCGAAATCCCACTTGATGCAAAGACGAGGCTCAAGGTCTTATGCAAAGTCAGGTATATGTCTTTCTCAGCGCATGCAGATACCACGGGGATCCAGCAGCTTGCGCGACATCTGCAGCCGAAAGCTGTAATGCTGGTTCACGGTGAGAAGGAGGGCATGCTCAAGCTGGCTCGCGTCCTGCAGCGGGAACTCGGTGTTCCAGTACACACTCCGCCCACCGGCCAGACGGTGTCTGTCCCATTAGAAAGGGCAGAGCGCCGTGTGCCTGTCTATATCCATGATCACTGCTTTCGCCGTTCTGTTGCAAATTTGAATAATGCGTCTCCAGCCAATTCTTCGTTAAGGGAAACACTCTGGGAGTGCGACGACCCCGCAGTAAGTCGTGATGTGAAGGCTCCGTGGTGTCCTCATGCCCACTGCAGTATCTCGAGGTTTTATTGTGGCACGGTGGTTGCTTATGAGGTGCGTTTCAAGATGCGTGGGAGATTGTCGCTGTACGTGGACTCTTGTGCTTCACTTTTCAGCTGACTGCATTGCTTGGGTCTCCGGCTATTCGGCGCTACTTACCCCAGTCAGCGGCCGACGCTTTCTCCCTTCCCTACTTTCCGGTCTCTCCGTACTTTTTCCCCCCATCCTCGCTCTTCTTCTGCATTCCAAGCGAGGTTGCGAAGGGCGTGCCAGCTGGCTCCGGAGAAGGACGAGACCCTGCCGACGACCTATTCCTGTTGGTTGGCTTTGAAGACCTTGCTCGTGGGGCCACAGACGCTACAATCAACGGCTGCGGAAGCTTTAAACACTATGCTAGCTCAAAACAGACGCCAGGTCTTGCAGGCAGCTCAGGGATCGGCAGTCTCAGCGAGAACCCGCATCTGGGCGACGCTGCACAGGTTGAACTGAAGAGTAGGAATAAAATTCACTTCCCGCAATCGACGGCGGTGGACAGCGCGGCTGTGGCAGGGAGAGTACCGCCGCGCTGCCTTCAGCTCGTTGCACTCCGTTACCAGCACGAAGTGCAACTGGAGGCACCTCTGTTCCAACAATTGCTTCATTTGTTCTTGGACTACGTTGTTCAGTGCCGGCAGGCGTATGAAAAACAGCGCATGCATTGTGGGCTTGTGGGCGGAGAAGAGCATCCCTCTGCACTTGCTACACCTGAATTTTGCGACTTTGGGGACCGTCTGGGGCTGCAGGAGCTTGACAGCGGTGGAATTCTCATTGAATTTCTGTCTCTTGTTGCGATCCACGATGGCCGCGACCGTCTTCGCATGCAGTGGTCCGATGAGGTAAGCTGGCACCCCCTTACTGTAACTCTCTTCGACTTTCCAAACCTCAGGGGGATATGGGTAGGGTATGTCTCGCGGCACGTGCGCACGATTTCACATTCTCCTGTGTTTGGTTCTTAATTTCTAGGACGAGCGGCGGCCTGGGGCGGTGTCCGTGTTCGTGGAGTATTTCTCTAGCTTAGAAGGCATCGTAAATGCCAGTGTGAACGCCGCTGCATAGTTATCACTGGGTTCTTGACACATTTTGTTTGTATTCACTTACGGTGTCGTAAGCTGTTAGTGCCCCCACGATTCCTCCGAATCCGGCAGCGGGGTTTTGCCCATGAGAAGTTATTGCTTGCGTGGGGGCAAGGTGCTTCCCAAAGCCCACACCAGCCATCCTGAATACAATTTGAATATAACCTGCATGTCGTGACGCTACTCGTTTTAGCGCAAGCGCGCCGTGAAACTCCGACCGCTTTTCAAAATTGGTTTTTCTGGAGCTGGAACGAGTATGGATACTTTCGTAGTGCTGTTGCTTAACTGCATCTGTGAAATAACTCCTGAACAATGACCCCTTTTTGGACTTTTTACCAAGCTTCTAGGATCTTCCTGCTCCAGCGAGCACTGGATGTACATCCCACAACCGCGTGCCGCCGCAACCTGAGGTTTCCGTGTGCCGACGGCTAAAGGTGACTCTCACCTATTCGACGATACACTTTACTTGAAGAAAATGCTGAACGCAATTACATTTGTTGTAGCTGCATTTGTTTCCAAGGCATTGGTTGTTGATGCAGAGAGCCCTACAGTGCAGGCGGGCATGGTGGTTGGGCAGCTACGCGTGGCACCGGCAAGCGGAAGAAATGCGCTGATTGGTATTGGAAATGATCCAGACCAGTTCCAAATGGGCATTGATGGGTCGGGGGAGTTTGTCATTGCAAGCCCACGAACAACGATACTGAGCGTCGACAACGAAGACACCATGCGCATCTATGCAGACCTCTCTACTAGGTATGAACTGCCCTCGCAGGATTCAATACGACGGACGTTCTTCGTTCAAAATTTTTCTCGTTCCCGCACCAACGCATTCAGTTCCCTGGACCTTAAAGGCCCGTTGTTCGTCCGCGGTGTAGCTCAATTCCGGACTACACATCGTGAGGACTTCTCCGGAGGGAAAGCTGAAGGATGGGACAACCCAGGTCCGTTATTCCGTTCGGCAGAAACTATATATGTATATATATATATATATACTGCCGAACAGCGTCGCAGGACATCGTTTCATCTTGCGCAGGAATATCCATGCTTGGAGGCTATGGAAAATTCGCTAAGGTATCGAATTGAAAAGCAGAGCAGAGAATTCCAGCTATAGATGACTCTCCAGGGGGAAATAAGCAAAGCGTTTGACCGCCTACCACCCCATAAAGAGCTTCGGGTCAAGGCTGTCTTCCACTTCATCGATGCATGGGTACAACACGTCACCTGTGCATGGAACCTTGGCCTGAGTCCATATTGCGCATGCTACAGATAGGGGAAACTGGTTTTATGCGACTCAGTGTTGGTATGGAAAATACGTAACACCAAGTGGAAAGAGCGCACTCAAGTTGTTCATTCTTGCAACACAAAGGCCCCGACGGTGGCCTTGTATACGCGTGGACTGAAAGGTATTTGCTTTCTTCACCTAAGGCCAATCTATGAGTGCTATCATTCGATGGCCCTCAGACACTCCCAAGACTTCGAACAGAAAGCAGTAAATGCTTGTGGAGGTAAATGCATACTAGTATGTCGATGCACATTAAATGCACCGACGATCACTGGCACTCCATAGGCCCTGTTGGTGAAGGGAAATTCTCCACACCGATAGAAGTCATCGTTCCTCACGAAAACGAATTGGTCACCGTCTCATTTGGAAGCACGGTAAGAGAGCATAAGGCAGTTTACCTGTATAATTACGGAAG
>NW_013548924.1:0-5117 GCF_000499425.1 Eimeria acervulina | reverse complement strand
AACAGTCAACGCAACCACCACTCGCATCTTTTCCCAAATGCACACACGCCCCAATATACCTACAAGCAACTCAGGCAAAGCTAACCATGGCACCCGCCTCAACAATCCAGTTACGCAGCGCACTAGCACCTAACCAAATTACACAACCCTGCGCACATGCGCATGCAAACAGGTTGCCCGCTCAACCCAACTGCCCCAACCTGCATAAACGCCCATGCGCACTCAGCACCAGAGATTCCCGTCGGCACGTCCTCAACCTCTACACGCCTGCTCTCCGCGGCACTTTCACAACAATACTCTTGTTTCCCCACTCAACCCCGGCTCCGCAAACCACGCCTGAAGGCACAAACTCCCATCCAAACTGCAAACCGCCCACAACGCTGCTTGAGCTCATGCCGTCAAAAGCCTCCACGCTGCTTCCTTCACGACTACGCGCTACGCTTCGCACACGGGTGCTGGAGCCTATCATGTGCTCCTTGAAACGACGCAAACTGCAGTCGTCAATCTAGCCAGCGCTCGCCCCTCTTCCGAATTGCGCACACTCCCCCAAAATCCATAGAAGCACGCCAAGCATAGCAACACGCGGCAGCAGCATCATCAATCCAGTCACGCTTACTATTACTGCCCAACCTAATGACGGCAAGATGTGCAAACAAATATGCAGTCTGGGAGCCAACGCAAACCAGTTACCTAAAACTGCGTAGACGCAAATGCAAACAAAGCTGGAATTCTCCATCACAAAGTACCAATCCCCAACCCAGCTAAACGCACATCCTGTACCAGCCCGCCATACTTTTGCTCCATACATATGGCCATGTCTCAAAGTGGCAACTAGGCAGCATCTGGATGAAAAACAGTCGAACGCCACCTGACGTCCCTGAAATGCAGTTGCTCACAGGCCTCAAACCACCGTAATGCCGTGCGTACAGACCCCTCATGCATACCCGTGCTAATGCCCAAACGGCGAGAAATAACATCCATGGCCAATGTCCGCAGAACCATCTGCTCCTTCAAACGACTCCAACCCTAGCCCACAGTCACTCAATAGCATGCCCTCGGGCAAAACGAACGCCCCATCAGGCGAACAGGCGTTGCGCAAACCGCCCCACACACCTACGCGTCCCCAGCTGCAATGCGAATGTCCCAACACTTAAGCAGCGACGCGGCGCCTCACGTGAAAATGCGCAGCCGACTACGCAATACCCAAACAAAACTCTGCACGCGTCATGGCAGTGCCGCACACCCTCAACCTCTACCCCGACTCTCCTCAACGCTTGCGCAGCAGTACTGCTATTTCCGCGCCTGTCAACCACTACGCAAACCACACCTAAAGGCACGAACGTCCACCAAAACCAAAAACCGCCCACAACACAACATACGCATCTACCACTCCTAGCAGAAACCAGACCTCTGCATTCACGTCATTGTCCTGCGGAGACACCCTATACGCTAACAATCTGGGGCCTGAGTGGCGCACGCATCCACCCACACGTCTTGCTAAGCTCAACCCACTTTCTGCCAACAACAAATAACTGTTCCTCATCAACGTCCGCCCTAAGAGCCGCAACCGCACGCACCCACAGCTGCTGCGCATGCGCCCACCACCACGCCAGGCAAATGTCAATGTCAGTCGCTACTTGACTCACACTACATGCCATTCTGTGACGACTGAATTCCTCAAGCCCCTGCAACGCTGACTATTGGACGCCTGGAGTACACTCTACAGCATAAGCCGTCTCATGGGCACCAGTATGGAGCTACCGAGGAACCCGCCAGATGCCTACCCGTATGCAACGGCATCGACCAACAGCTGTCCTCATCACAACGTCCTCCACCTCATATGGCGTCCACAAACCATGCGCACATGATCCCCAACTGCATGCATGCTGCTCCTCCCACGACGGCGCGCTACTCCTCGCACAGTGCCAGCTCAGGCGCACGAATGTCAAACCATGTGCTCCGTGAAATGGCGCAAACCCCAACCATCAATCTAGCGAACGCTGGCAACTATTGCAAAATGCAAACACTCCCCCAAGTCCATAGGAGCACGCCAAACGCGCCCAATGCACGCTGCCAGCACCAGTAAGCCAGTTACGCAATGAACTACTACCCAACCTAATTACGGCAAGTTTCGTAGACGAATTTGCAGTCAAGACGCCCACTCAACCCAATAATCTCAACCTCCGTAAATGCATATGCAAACTAAGCGTTGGCACCCAATCAATACGTGCCAATCCGTGGCCCAACTAAACGCACATTCTGCACCTCCAAGCAGTTCTTCCTACTTGGCAACGCATATATTCCATGCATATAGCCACCAAATGGCAACTAGGCAGCATCTGAACGACAACGAATCTAACGCCACTTGGAAATTGCTCACATACCTCAAACCACTGTAGCGCCGTGTGCGCAGCTCCCCCATACGCGAACGAGCTACCGCCAACACGGTCCAAACACGGTGCCGATTAACATCCACAAGTAACGTCCAGCCCACCACCTACGCCGTCAAACGAACCAATCCACACAGTCACGCAAACAATAGCATGCCCACGAGACAAAAAAACGCTCCATCAAGCGAATAGACACTTCGAAAACATCGCCACCCGACCGCGGGGCCCTAGGTGCACTTAGACTATCCTATCTCAAACAGCCGCCTACCCACGTCGCAATACTCCTACAAAAATTCGCTCACGTCGTCATAACGCCACGCACCCTCAACCCCTCCACCCGGAGTCTCCGCACGTCTCCACAACAATACTGCTGTTTCCACGCTTGAGACGTGCTCAGCAAACCACACCTAAACGCGCAAACTGACAACAAATCCAGAAACCCCTGCGGATATGCTATTCCACGCAGCACCTTGACCTCCGCATTCACGTCCTATTCCTTATTGTATGTGCACGGAGAACGTACCCACCAGCCATCCAACGCATGACAAACACAATCAACCATCCATAAGCCTTGCCACACTCAACCCACTTTCTGCACGCAGCAGCCACCTGTTGCTCCTCAACAGGTCAGCCCTACAGGCCGCAACTTCACGGACGCACTTCTAGTGCACGCACACCCACCGCCGCACTACGCAAATGTCAAAGTCAGCAGCTACTAGGCTCACGCAAAATGCCACACGACGACGACTCAGTTTGGCAAGCCGATGCAAGACTGAAGTCAAAACGGCCAGCACAGCTACAAACCGCCCAATAACACCGCGATAACTCGTCGACTGCCAGCATTGCTAGTATGTTTGCCCGATGTTTGGACACTAGCGACTTGGAAAGAGCATATAGGGCTCAGTTTAGTCTCTTTAGAGACGGACGTGCCGCCTATTCGCATAATACTTTCGACCAACTAGCAGTTCGCTCGGGAGCAGTTCCAGCTAATTCCTGCTTCCAAAAGCCGTTCGCACTCCACCCGCACACGCAATCTCGAGTGAAAGTGAATTTAAGGAGTGCCACAGAGAGTGCGGGAACCTTGACTTCCTGCCATTATCCCTAAAGTCGATAAATGCATCCAGGAGAACGATCGAAGAATTCGGGTACGTCCATACGGACCCCAGTGCCAGCACCACTGTCAAACGAGTGAATCACAGCGAGCCTCCGCACTTCCTGGTCCTGCACAAAATACACTAGGTAGACCGACTACCGTTGGGGGTGACGTTGACAACGCTACGAAACGGCGCAAATGGCTACAACGATACCAGGAATCGACCTACCTGAAGTGTGAACCCTGAACCAACCCTATGAGATCCCTGCAACCGAGGGTCCCGCAACTACCCCGGAAATCGATAAGAGAGCACTGCCAAATAATCCACGCAAACGAAAGCAGGACTCCCAACAGTCTAACTTGCTTGCGCTTAGCCATCCGCTGTAGGTGTCCCCTGCCATAAGTGCTCATAGAAATCAACTTCTCAGCCAGTCAATAAAACCTAGCAGTTCGCTGGTCGCTGCACCAAAACCTCAACGATCAGCGGACTATCACGCCATTCGGCTACTTGCCTGATAACGCAAAAGTCCAGCAGCGCCCCGCTTCTACTGGTAAGAGCTCTTGAGCTGGAGAAACTTTTACCGGCAAGCTCTCCAGTCAATTCAGACAGAGGCCCAAATATCTGCACGGGCTGGCAAGCCAGAGCGTAGTAACAAATGCAGTATACATTGAAAGATCCTTCCCACCGGCAAGTTAGCTAGCTCCCTGTAAGCGTCTGCAATCCACCACTACTAACGAGCCATTACTACGAAACTTCACGCAAAGCCAAAGGGAGAAAAACGGTGGACGTTCGTAGCAATGGCATTTCGGATTTCTGGTCTTTTCCACACCATCGATAACAAGACTGCACTGCACTATAGGGCCCCGCTATAGTGCAGTGCACTACAGCGCCCTGCTATAGTGCAGTGCAGTTTTGTAATCGATGGTGCGACGCAAGCGCATGTTATGCAAAGCCATATCTCCACTGCTTACAGCCGCTTCGGCCTCTATCGTGCAATTAAGCCGCATTCAGCGAACCCCAACACCCGCGTCCCTTGCTCGCCGCGTGTGACAATTCCTCACAGTCTGCCAATGTTCAGGAGCAAACATTCCCCTACCAATCCTAGAAAGGACTCTTCCTCCAGTGTCTCCGTAAACAGTCTCTACAGTACTCTAGCGCATGCACTATTAGCGAAAGTGTTGATGGATGCTCTACAGGCTTCTGCTTCAGCCGCAGAAAACGTCGCGCGCGTACATCCGGAGGACCGTCAAACGGCTACATTCAGCAAACAAATTTTTTCCCGCTCCAAGCTGGTGGCATTATTGGCTTGCCAAATAATGCCACCAGCTTCAGAACGCACATCCTGAAGGCGACGAAAACGTTAATTAAAAACATTGGCTTTCCTGGTGGGTTTAACGGCCACCACAGTCACAAGCCCCCCTAGGAGGATACAAAACAATTGCGCCCGATCACGCTGGTGGCATTATTTGGCAAGCCAATGGTTTAGTTCTTCGCTACCCCGCCGGCAGTTTCCACGCATAAAGACAACTACAGAACGCACATCCTGAAGGCGACGAAAACGTTAATTAAAAATATTGGCTTTCCTGGTGGGTTTAACGGCCACCACAGTCACAAGCCCCCCTAGGAGGATACA
>NW_013548925.1:0-4905 GCF_000499425.1 Eimeria acervulina | reverse complement strand
AAACCCTAAATATCCGAGGTCGCCCAGTGGAACATAAAAAATGCGCATTTGACGGTCTAGGGTTTAGGGTTTAGGGCCTAGGGTTTTAGGGTTTAGGGTTTAGGGTTTGTCCCGTTGCGCTGTGCTTTGTGTCTTTCAGCATCAGCAACCCTCCAGTCTAAATTTTATGAAGTGAGACGCTCACGCTTTAGCGTTTAGGGTTTAGGGTTTAGGGTTTAGGGTTTAGGGTTTAGGGTTTGTGTGTTTCAAGGTGGGGTTTGTCTGAGTGGAGTAATTTTTCGGCTTTGTTGTGTGCCTTGGACTGCACTTTGTTGCCTCTGCTCACCGCTTTAACTCCTTTTCTCGGTTTTGTTGCTGACACGCAACATCTGCAGCTAGTTCATACTGCAACTAAATGGGTAAGCTGCTCCTAGCTAGCTAGCTAGCTAGCTAGCTATATAGATGGCTAGCTAGGTAGGTAGATATTTAGCTAACTAGGTGGATAGCTAGCTAGCTAGCTAGGTAGCTGGCTAGCTAGCAGGGAAACTGAAGCGCTATCTGGCAAAACCACACAGCTAGCTAGCTAGCTAGCTAGCTAGCTGTCGATTTCTGTAGCTGGCTAGCTAGCAGAACTATACAGTTAGCTAGCTAGCTAGCTAGCTAGCTAGCATTAGCACCCGCCAGCTAGCTCGCTAGTTAGACAGTTAGTTAGCTAGCTAGCTGGCTAGCTAGCTAGAATTCGTCTGTAGAGCAGTGCTCTGTTGTCTTCCCGTGTACAGCGAAGTTTATTTCTCGTGTTGTTGCTGCTGCTGCTGCTGCTGCTTCTGCTGCTGCTGCTGCAGGTTGCGCTGTACTTGGTGCTGCCGCTCGGTGGTTTTGCTGTTGCTGCAAACTTTCTGCAGCTAAGAAGGAAGAGTTTGCTGCTGATGGGTTTATCAGGTTTGCTGCTGGTGCTGCTGTCTCACGTTGGCTGCCACGTGCACGAAGAAGCTGACCCCCATCAGCATCAGCATCAGCAGCAGCAGCAGCAGCAGCAGCAGCAGCAGTGGTTTGAGGCTGTGCTGCAGGTAGCACAGCTTCACCACTCTCTTGTCTCTGTCTGCGGAGCCTTTTTGCTGCTGAGCAGCAACTTTATCTCTCATAAACTGAAGCATAAAAGAGGCGTGCCTCACGCACACTGCTGCAGCAGCAGCAGCAGCAGCAACAGCAGCAGCAACAGCAGCAGCTGCAGCAACAGCAAAAGCAGCAGCAGCAACAGGCGCCAACAGCAACTCGAACTGGGAAGAGGAGACAGCGAAGGAGAGGAGACACATGATAGAATGTCCCTCCTATCGAAACACTAATTGCTGCTGCTGCACTTGCTGCTGCTGCACTTGCTGCTGCTGCACCTGCTGCTGCTGCTATTCCACCGGCTGCCGCTGCACCTGCTGCACATTTCGCGCCTGCAGCAGCAGCAGCAGCAGCAGCAGCAAGTGAAGCAGTAGCTGCGGGGTCTGCTGCAGCTGCAGCAGCAGGAACAGCAACAGAAGCAGCAGGCATCAAAACCCTAAACCCTAGCGAGGGTTTTAGCACTTTTGGGGTTTAGAGTCGAACGGTGTTTTTGTTTGTCCACAGTGGATCTCATATGGAAGCGCAACGACAAACCCTAAACCCTAAACCCTAAACCCTACTTGCATGAAGTTAGCGCTGCAGTGGATCAGGTGTATCTGCTGCTGTTGCTGCTGCTGCTGCTGCTGTTGCTGCTGCAGGCAGCTTCGTCCGCACAAAAAAGTAGATTGTATACAATACTCTTGTGCGACAACAGCAGGGTTTAGCGTTAGGGTTAAGGGTTTAGGGTTTAGGTTTTAGAGCCTGCGGCTAATGCTTTTGCTTTAGGGCTAGGGTTTAGGGTTTAGGGTTTAGTCGTATTATCTGTAGGCTCTAGACCCTAAACCCTAATCCCTAGCCCCAAGAGCGTCGGCGCACTTTGAGGCTACAATGCGACAGTGCCACATGTGCTAGGGTTTAGGGTTTAGGGTTTAGGGTTTATTAGGAAATTATACTTCTCAAACCCTAAACCCTAAGCGCTTCTCGCCTGCGCTGGGGGCACCGCTGCAGCAGCAGCGCCTCAATATAGCTGCATAGACCCATAGCCAGCTAGCTACAGCTAGCTAGCTAGCTGTAGCTAGCTGTAGCTAGCTGTAGCTAGCTGTAGCTAGCTGTAGCTAGCTGTAGCTAGCTTTATATACACTAGACCCTAAACCCTTACTGGAGTAAGCAAACCCCTCAATGTCGCGCGACAGTAGTGGTTTAGGGTTTACGTTTTTTGTTTTTAGGGTTTAGGGTTTAGCTGTTGAGACTTGAGGATTTCGGGTTTTGGGGCTTAGTGGTTTAGGGTTTAGGGTTTATTAGAAGGACTGCAGCAACACTGCAGCAGAGGGGCCCCCAGGGGGCCCCTGGGGGGCCCCCTGGGGCCCCACAGTAAGAAGAATGTCTTCTTTTGCTTTATTTGTTTATTTGTATTTTCTAGGGTTTAGGGTTAAGGGTTTAGGGTTTAGGGTTTAGGGTGTCAAGACTTCTGCTGTCTTCGCCGCCCAATGATAGCAACATCAGCAGCAAATGCAGCAGCAGCAGCCGCAGCAGCAGCAGCGAGAAGAATCCGCGTAAGCAGCAGATCTGTTTATTTTTCTTCTATAAATTTGTCTGCTTCTCATCTGAGACAAACAAATTTGCTGCTGCACTATACCCTGGGGGGCCCCCTGCAGCAAGCAGCGCAGCGGCGCTGGTTTGCTGCAGCAGTAGCAGCAGATGAGGGCCCCCCACAGCAGCAGCAGCAGCAGCAAGAGCTGCAGCAGCAGCAACAGGAGCAACAGCAGCAGCAGGAGTGTGCGGCCCCACAGATACTGACGCCTTGGGGGCGACACAAACAGCTGCAGGCAATGCAGCAACAGCAGCAGCAGCAGCAACAGGAGCAGCAGCTGCATGATCTCCTACCCGAAGCAGTGCAGCAGCTGTTGCCTCGCGCTGCAGCAAGAGCAGCACTTGCTGCTTCAGCGCAGCAGCAAACCCGTAGGGCGGGGCTCTTTAGGAGGGCTTCGCGACTAAATGCTGCTGCTGTTGCTGTGGAGCTGCATGCACTTGCTAGCAGCAGCAGCGGCTGCAAGCGCAGCAGCAGCAGCAGCAGCACGGCAGCAGCAGCGGGCATCCTCATAGACGACTACAGCAGCAGCACGAGAGATGAAGCGGATTGGCAGGAGACAGGAGAATTGCTGCTGCTGCTGCTGCAGCGGCAGCAGCAAATCTTGTCTTCTGTGTCTCTGCAGCAGCTAGCTGTCTCGTTAGATGCTGTTGGGTCCTTTCCGCTGCACCAACTACAGCAGCAGCAGCAGCAGCAGGTAGCAGAGTGCATGCGCTCTCTCGCCGATAGAGCGAGGGTCCTGCTGCTGCAGCAGCATTCAGCAGCAGCCGCAGCAGGAAGTGCTGCAGCAGCGGCACCTGCAGCAGCAGCACGAACTGCAGCAGGGGCAGCAGCAAATGCTGCAGCAGCAGACATGCCCGTTGCGGCAGCACTCCTTGTTGCTGCTGCATCTCTTCACCCGCCGCATCTGCAGCTTGCTGTTGCTGCTGCAGCGAGAATCGTTTCCTTAGCAGCAACAGCAGCAGCAGCAGCAGCAAGCGAAAAGGAGACAGCTGATCGCCCTGTAGCATCTCTTCTGTCTCTCCGCGACCGTCTGGAGGCTGTTGCGGGGGGCCCTCCTGCTGCTGCTGCTGCTGCTACCAGAGACCAGCAGCAGCAGCAGCAGCAGCAGCAGCAGGTTTCTCTCTTGGGCGTTACGGGTTTGTGCGCTGTTTGCAAGGCGCTGCTGTCCGTAGGAAGGAGCTGCTGCTGCGCTGCTGCTGCAGAACAGCAGCAGCAGCGGCTGCGTCTGCTGCTGCAGCAGGTAGCACTTGAGCTGCTGCAGCTGCACCTTACTGAGACGCGAGTTGCAGCTATAACAGCAGCAGAAGCAATGCTTCTAGCGGACTTGTTGCAGCAGCAGCTGCTGCAAGGAGCAGCACCTGCAGCATCACAAGGAGGCGCTGCAGCAGCAGCAACAGATCAGGAAACAGAAGCAGCAGCAACTGCTGCTGCAGCAGAGGGTTTGCTGCTGCGCAGCAGCTGGGTGCCTGCTTTTCTAGAGCGGATCGTAGCGCTGCTGCAGAACGAATCAGCAGCAGCAGCAGCAGCAGCAGCAGCAAGCAGCAGCAGCAGCAGCAGCAGCACTTTTGGAGTGCGTGGCTGTTTGTCTTTGTTTTCTTTTGCTGCTGCCTTGCAGAAGACTGCTCTCCCTTATGCGGCGACCCCTCAAGGTGCGAACCCTAAACCCTAAACCCTAAACCCTAAAGCCTAAGCCCTAAGGGTAGCTGCGCGTGTGAAGTCCGCAGTGTGTGTGAGGGTTTAGGGTTTAGGGTTTAGGGTTTGCGCACAGGAAAGGATGTGCTGGAGGCGCTGCAGCAGCTGCTGCTGCTGCTTTGTTGTGAAAGGCTGCTGCTGCTGCTGAGGGCCCTAAACCCTCACCAAAAGGAGCAGCTATGCAAAGCCCTAAGCTGGTGAGTGCTCTTCCTAGGGTTTAGGGTTTAGGGTTTAGGGTTTGTGGTTCAGGGTTTGAGCTGCTGGTCTAGAGTGGGCTGTCTGCGGCAGGGCTTAGGGTTTAGGGTTTAGGGTTTAGGGTTTGTCTTTGCTCGCAGCCTCGGCCTTCCGAACGTTGCAGAGATGAAGCTGACGCCAAACCCTAAAACCCTAACTTGCCCCTGAAACTACGCGGGGGTTTAGGGTTTAGGGTTTAGGGTTTGCTGTCGGCTGCAGCACAGTGCGGCTCTGCTGGTGGCTGCATATATTTTGTATACCTCAGACACTCCACCTATGAAACTCTGCCCTTTAAGGCACTATCTTGCTGCTTCTCTTGC
>NW_013548926.1:0-5161 GCF_000499425.1 Eimeria acervulina | reverse complement strand
AAAGAAGAGACAGTTTCTTTATAGAAAGAATAGAGGAGACAGTCTCCTCTCTCTTCTTGATAGAGGACAAAGTGTATCCCTTTAGGGGCAGGCACGAACGGGTTTTAATTGAGAGACACAAAAGGAGACAGTCCCCTCCTATTAAAGAGATAAGAGGAGACAGTCTCCTCCTAGCCAGAAGATAAAAGGAGACAGTCTCCTCTTTAACAAGACAGGAGGAGACAGTCTCCTCCTGTTAAAGAGATAAGAGAAGGCAGTCTCCTCATATTAAAGGGGCAAAAGGAGACAGAGGCATCTACTGTCTCCTTTTGTCTCTCTGGGTACTTTAGGGGCCCCTACGCTGTAAGGTCTAATGCCTTTCAGCATTGATTAGTAGCAACAAGGAGAGCAATAAGAATAACATCTCCTCCCTCCTTCTCTTTCTCTTGTCAAAGACTAAAGAGGTAAACCCCTAAACCCTTTTTTAGGGTTTAGGCCCCCAAACTTAGAGCGTTTGTGGGGGGATGTAGAGGAGACACCCCGTAAGGAGACACCTCATAAGGGGACACCTCGTAAGGAGACATTTCTATAAGGCACAGACCCCTTAGAACAACTACTGACTGCCGAACAGGGAGAGAAACGAAGAGGTAGAGATAAGAGCAGAGACAAAGATAGAAGAGAGACAAAGCCCTCGCTTCTTTTATCTGCAGCAGGAAGAGACAGACACCTCGGAAGCTGCAGCAGAGTGTGATGAGCCTCCTCCTCTCCTTAGGCCCCTTAATGATGGGGTATAGAGAGACTGCTGAGGCAGTCTCGTATAAGAACAAACAAAAGGCTTCGATGCGCAGACAAAACCCTAAACCCTAAACCCTAAACCCTAACGCCTTAAAACCCTTAAACCCTAACTAGGAGAAGAGACAGACACACAAACTCAATCACTTGCGATGTCTCTCCTATGGAAGGAGGTCAAGTTTTATTTTATATAAAAAATATATATATTAATTAGTAAAGAAGAAAGAAACCTTATAAAGCAGTAAGTGTTATTGAAGACCCCTGAGTAAGAAGAAGAAGGACTGCATCTTCTAACCGGGTGATAAATTTTATTTAAATTGCATTTAAATTATTTAAATTAATTAAATAAAATTAATTTTATTGAATTTATTTATCTTAATTGTTTTGTTTTACCCTTATTACTACAAAGGGGTTGTTGGTGTTGCTAGCGGCGAGACGGCGCCCACCGTGCTGCGCTACGGTGTATAGGCAGGTATAAATAGAAATTTCTGTAAATTTAAATTAAACTAAATTAATTAATTAAAATAAGTCAGATTTTCAAAGAAGAAAAGGAGAGAGAAGGAGTATTGCAGCCAAGCAGCAGCAGCAGCAGCAGCAGCAGCAGCAGCAAGCGGCGCGACGTCGTGGCTGGTGGTCTCTCTCGAGTTGAGGTGTACATACACCTCGAAGGTGTATTTTATTGACTTTTCCTGTGATAGAAAAGTATTTATTTGAGGTTTTAAAGGGGAAAGAAGGCAGAGACAGCTCGCTGCAGCAGCACTGCTAGCAGAGGCTACACACACACAAACAGCAAGACCCTCTCAGAGGAGGCCCTTAAGAGGCCCCCCTCTCTCCCTAGCTGTGGGGCCCCCTCCTCCTTTTGCTTTGAGATCCTCTCCTCCTGGGGATCGGATCCCAGCTCAGCTGTCTCCTCCACCTCCAGCACCGCAGCAGCAGCAGCAGCAGCTGCTGCTGCTGCTGCTCCATCGCAGCCGACAAGGCTGTGTTGTGTCTGCACTCGGGTGTCTCTGCAGCTTCAGGTCTACTCGCAGCTCACCTTCCCCCATTCCTTGCAAAGTATATTAGCCTGGTTGCTCTTCTAGGCAGCAACGGGGAGACAGTGACGCTTCAAGAACACGTGTGCAGCAGCAGCAGCAACAACAACAGCAACAGCAGCAGCAGCAGCAACAGGCGTCTCCAAAGGCATTTCTGCTGCTGTTTCAAGAGCCTGGCTTGCTGCAGCAGGCCGTCTCGGGCCTTCTCCGGTGCCACGAGCATGAGGCCTCCAGCAGCAGCAGCAGCAGCAGCAGCAGCAGCAGCAGTTGTATCGGTGCTGCTCTTGTTTCCTTCAGCAGCAGTGAGTTTCCCTGCCTTTCCTTTTTGGAAGTCAGAAGAGCAGCAGCAGCAGCAGCAGGGTTCCTCAGCTGCAGCAGGAGGAGCGCTACCTTCACAGCAGCAGGAAGGGGGGGCCCCAGGGGGGCCCCCAGAGGGGGCCCCTAAGGGGCCCCTGAGTCTTGAAAGTGTGCTGCGGTCTGTCTTTCCTTTTATATGGGGAGGAGAGGAGGCGAGAAGTGCTGAGGGAAGCCCCAGTAGTTCAGCAGCAGCAGCAGCAAATGGGAGCAATGATGCTGCTGCTGCTGCTGCTGCTGCTGCAACAACAGCAGCAACAGCAACAGCAGCAGAAGCAGAAACAGCCCATACAGACATCACAACCGCAGCTCCAGCAGCAGCAGCAGCAACAGGAGAGAACGTATGGGGGGACCCTTCAGGTGTATATGTGCTGAGCAACGAGGAAGACACCAACCAAGACAGCAGTAGCAACAGCAGCAACAGCAGCAGCAGCAGCAGCACAAAGAGCAGCAGCTGCTCTGGTGGCCGTGGTTCTGGGGGGTCTGCGTTTAGTACTCTCAATTTGCTAGTGTTGTCTTCATGCCTTTTATTATGTTTTATTATCGGCTACTGGGGGCATACAAAAAGAATAAAGCATCTCCCAGACTCTGCAGGTTCGATGCTAGTAGGGGCTTTGTTTGGTTTATTAATTAGGGTGTATGTACACCTGAACGACAGCGGAGAAGCAGAAGATGCAGCAGTGCCTTTTTCTCATCATTTACCTGTCTCTGTTGCTGGAGCTGAGGAGGGGGGGCCCCCTGGGGGCCCCTCTGCTACTCTAGCAGGCTTATACTTTGACCCGCAGTTTTTTTATCTTGTTTTACTTCCTCCTATTGTGCTAGATGCAGGCCTAAGCCTAGAACAATACGATTTAATTAAGAATGGTGCACCTATAATATTATTTGCTGTCGGGGGTACTGTGATAACAACTCTGCTGCTGTACTGCGGCCTTAGCTTCGTGCATGCATATATTGCTGCTTTGGGGCTGCAGGGGCCCCCACATCGTATTAAAGCTTTTCTGTGGGCATTTGCTGCTCTTATGTCTGCAACAGATACTGTTGCTGTTCTTTGTCTCCTTAACTCTCCTCGCTTTCTTTATAAAACATATTCTAATCAGTTAGTGTTACCGCCTGCTTCTTCAGCTCGTTATGGGGGGCAACATCTTATTAAAAATAAAGCAGCTGTTCTGTATACCAAGCCCCAAGCAGCAGCACAACCATCAGCAGCAGCAGCAAGCAGCAGCAGCAGCAGCAGCAGCAGCAGCAGCAGCAGCAGCAGCAGCAGCAATGCTGTATGCTCACAAAATATTCGTAATGGGAATAAAGAGGAGGGCCCCCGTCTGAGACAGACAAATGGTATCTGCTGCGCTGCACCAGCAGCAGCAAATGATGCAGCAGCAGCAGCAGCAGCAAACCAAACAGCTACTCACAACCCGCGAAGGAGCATAGTTCACAGCAGCAGCAACAGCAGCAACAGCAGCGATGCGGCAGAGACAGCAGGTGGAGCCCAACCGCAAGGAGCAGCAGGAGGAGGAGGAGCAGCAGCAAACGATGCAGAAGCAGCAGCAGCAGCAGCAGCAGAAGCAGCAGCAGCAGCAGGAGAAGACTCAAACCTCTCTTCGCCCCGCATCCGCACCACGCTGCTGACAGCAAACTTAGTCTCTATCCTGATGGGAGAGAGTATTCTGAATGATGCTGTCTCCATCGCCTTCACACGCTCTGTCTTCAAGTTCTTCTTCAACCCTCAGAGAGACCTCCTACCCAATGCAGGAGTAGCAGATGTACGTACACACAAGTGCTGCTGCTAATCCTGTTACTGCTGCTGCTGCTGCTGTTGCTGCACCTGCTGCTGCACTGTGCTGATGATATATCCCGTCTTGATATTGTTTCTACCGCTGCGACAGCAGCACCACCCCTGCATCAGCAGCATCGCCAGCAGCAGCAGCAGCAGCAGCAGCAGCATCAGCAGCAGCAGGATCGGCAGCAGGGGCGCATGCAACGCCTCTGTCTGTGTGTGTACGTTTGGGGTGTATGCTCACCTTGCAGATTGTAATTGACTTTGTGTTGGTGTTGACGGGGAGTTTGCTGTTTGGAGTTGGAGTTGGGGCGTTGTGCTGCTGGTCTTTTAAAAGCTCTCAGCTAAAGAGGTCTGCTGCTGCTGCTGCTGCTGCTGCTGTCTCTACAACTGTCTCCTCAATTGTCTCCTGCTGCTATTGTGCTGCTACTGCATCTGCAGCAGCTGCTGCTGGAGCTATTGCTGCTGTGCTATCGTTTAGACTGCATATTTTATTACTGCTGATACTCTTGCTGCTGCTGTTGCACTTGTTGCTGCTGCTTTTGCTGCTGTGGCTGCTGCTGCTGCTGCTGCTACACTTGCTGCTGCTGCTGCTGCTGTTGCTGCTGCAGGTTGCCTCAGTACGAGGTGGCTTTAACTTTGTTAACTGCGTACATCGCCTTCGGTACAGCTGAGGTTTTGGGGCTGAGTGGGGTTGTCTCCCTCTTTGCATGCGGGGCAATGCTATGTCACTTCAACAAGTAAATAATAAATAAATTGTTCAAAACCAATCAAATAATCTGCTGCAGCAAACACTTACTAGGGTTTAGAGAGGTTAAGCAGGGCTTCAGAGGGCTTATTAGGGTTTATTAGGGTTTAGTGTCTCTTAGGAGAATTTATTAGGGTTTACGAGTGTTGATGAGGGTTTTGTGTTGCCTAGGAAAGGGTGTAGGGGGGTCTATTAGTGTTTATTAGGGTTTATTAGGGTTTATTGTGGTTTATTAGGGTGTATAAGGGTTTGTTAGGGTTTATTAGGGTTTGTTAGGGTTTGTTAGGGTTTGTTAGGGTTTGTTAGGGTTTATTAGGGTTTAGGGTGCAGTCAGGGTTTAGAAAGTTTCGTAGGGTTTACGCGGGTTGCTTAGGGTTAGGGGGCTAGCAGTACAGCTTCCTAGGATTTACTGCTGCTACTGCTGCAGCTGTTGCTGCTGCTACTGCTGCTGTTGCTGCTGCTACTGCTGCTGCTACTGCT
>NW_013548927.1:0-4955 GCF_000499425.1 Eimeria acervulina | reverse complement strand
CTTTGCACGGCGTGTTTCAGAGTCGATCCAAGCTGCAGCTATGGCTATTCAAGTCACGCGTCCGTAAGTCTAGGGGCATGCAGGAACGCATCAGGTGTCCGGCGGTGTCGCGGCAAAGTGCTTTGGTTACTTCATGCTTTAGTGCGTCGATGGCCACACACTACATGGATACGGCTGGACAAGGCAATGCGCATTTGCAAGGACACAGAAGGTCTAGACAGCCCGCGCTCACAAATGGCAAGGACCCACAATTCTCCCAAGTGAACGGATCCTAACGTGCCTCCAAACATTGAGCATACTGAGCGTAGCCCATTCAGCACACCATCCGCATTCACACCGGCATACCCTGGCAAACCGCAAGCTCAACTGCTCGCGCAGGGAGCTGCAGCTGGCTGCTTCAGACGTCCGCGTCGAATTGCGTCTTGGCCAGGGACCAGCGAAGACCGAACGCTTCACGACGTGCGTAAATATCACCTTAGAGCAGGCCGAGACTGCCTCAACAGACACGACGCTCAAATCGCGTCTGGTCCAGAGATTCCCGATGGTTGCATTCATGCGAATGCACATCTGTGCCTGCTCTCCTACCGACTGTGCAGTAGCAGTGTGCATAACCCCGCCCACGCGTTGCGTTTGCAAAGCGTGCTTCAAAGTCGATCCAAACTGCCTCTGGGGCTCAGCAACTCACGTTTGTACAGGTGAAGCGACATTCCGGAACGCATCCGATGTGCAACAGAGTGGCGGCAACCTGCCCGCGTTGATGCAGGCATTCCAGTACGGGCCACACAATATATGGATATGCTTTGGAGAAAGCAGTGAGCCTTCGCGAAGACACAGAAGTTCTAGCCAGCCTGCGCTCACAAAACTGCAATGCCCGCAATGCCACGTGCACGGAACCTAGCGTGGCTCCAAACACTGAGAATACCTCGTTCAGCACACCGCCCCGATTCACACCAGCGAAAACCAACCAGTCGCAAGCTCAACTGCTCGCCCAGGGCGCCGCAGCTGCCTGCTTGAGACGCGGCGTCAAATCGCGTCTTGTCCAGAGAATAACAGTGATCGAGCATTTCAAGACGTGCGTAAAAATCACGTTAGGGCAGGTCGAGGCTGCCTCGCCTGCTTGTCCCTGCCTAGGGTGTTTTGTGTCATGCACCGTTTGAGGGCGGTGCTGAGAGCGAATTAAAATGTTTGAGGCATTCAACATCTCCATTCCGGCCAAGCGCCAACCACCAGTTGCTCACACCTTCAGACTTTCCATGTGCATACTTCCTGCCCACCACATCGGTCGCACGGAAACAAAAGACCTGCGCGGCCTCCGACAAACTGCCCGATCCCACAATGCCCCACGCGCACACAACCTAGCGCGCCCGAAACCAATGGCGAATACACGCTTCGACAACCCTACCCCATCCACAACAGCGAAAACCAACCAACCACAACTTCAAGTGCTAGCTATTGATACCGCAGGGCAGTTCGGCTGACTGCGTCAGACGCCACGCTCAAATCTCGTCCCGTCCAGAGATCAGCGATTGTCGCACTCATGAACATGTACATCTATGCATGCTCTCTTACAGACTGTACAGTAGCAGTACGCACAAGCCTGCCCACGCGCTGCCTTTGCACGGCGTGTTTCAGAGTTGATCCAAGCTGCAGCTATGGCTAATCAAGTCACGCGTCCGTACGTCTAGGGGCATGCAGGAACGCATCAGGTGTCCGGCGGTGTCGCGGCAAAATGCTTTGGTTACTGCATGCTTCCCTGTAGTGCGTCGATGGCCACACACTACATGGATACGGCTGGACAAGGCAGCGCGCATCCGCAACGCAGAAGGTCTAGACAGCCCGCGTGCACAACGTGCCATGTCCCGCGATGCTGCGGTGTGGACGAAACCTAGCGAGCCTCCCAACATTGAGCATACCTCGTCCGGCACACCATCCGCATTCACACCAGCGAAAACCCGCCGACCGTAAGCTCAATGGCTCGCGCAGGGAGCTGCATCTGGCTGCTTCAGACGCCCGCGTCGAATCGCGTCTTGCGCAGAGACCAACAATGATCGAGCATTTCAAGACGTGCGTAAAAATCACGTTAGGGCTGCTTAGCCAGCTTGGCTTTGACTCTGATAGTGTTATGCGCCATGGGCGCTTTGCGAACGATGCTGGGCACAAACTGAAATTCTTGACACGTTCACAATCTGCATTTACGCCAAGTACCAACCACCAGTTTATCACACCTGGCGACGTTTCATCTGCATGCTTCCTGCCCAGAATAGCGTTCAGACGAACACAGAAGGTAACGCCAGCCCGTGCACACAAACTGCCCTATACCACAATGCCTCCCACGTGCACGGGACCGTGTTCTGCAGCCCAAATCGGTGCACACCGGTTTCGTTAGCCCTCCCCCCTCCACAACAGCTTATTACAATTGCTGGCGCAGGGCGCTGCAGCTGGCTACATCAGACGCCACGCACGAATATCGTCTTCTCCACAGACTAGCGGTTGTCGCATTCATGCACATGTATATCTACGCCTTCTCGCGTGCAGGCTGCGCAGTAGCAGTATCCACAACTCCGCCCACGCCCTGAATGGGCTCACCGTCTTTAAAGAGCCGATCGAAGCTCCCTCTAACGCCTAACTAGTCTCCACTCGTTGAATGGGCTCAGCGTGTTTCCGAATCGATCCCAGCTGCCTCCTTGGCTCAACATATCACGTTTTTGCAGGTCTGGCTCCACATAGAAACGTATCTGGCGTGTTCCCGATTCGCGGCAAACTGCCCGTTTCTCCATGCTTCCCACTAGTGCATCGATAGCCAAGCAGTAGATGCATACCGTCTGGACAGCGCAATGCGCATTCGCAAGGACGCAGGTCCAGCCAGCCCGCATGCACAAGTTGCCCGATCCCGAGATGCTCCTATGGGCACGGGACCTAGAGTGCCTACAAACATTGACCATGCGCCGTTCAGCACACCGACCGCATCCATACCAGCGAAAACCAACCAATAGCATGCAAACTAACAAGAGCAGTGCGGTGAAACCGGCTGCATCAGCCGCCCGCGTCAAATCGAATCTTTGCCAGAGATCACCGTTAATCGAGCATTTCAAGACGTGCGTACGCATCACGTTAAGGCAGGCTGACAATGCCCCGCCTGCGCGTCTCTGCCTAGGGTGTTTCGGAGCCAGTAACCCTTTACGGACGATGCTGAGCACGAACTAAAATCCGTGACACATTCACAATTTGCATTCACGCCAAGCCCCAAGCAACATTTCTAGCATCGCTGCCTTTGATGTGCATACTTCACGCCCACAACAGCGTTCACAAGGACGCAGAAGGTACTTCCATCCCGCCCACACAAACTGCCCTACCCCACCATGCTGCCAGGCGGACTGAACCTAGCTATCCGCCAAAAAAAGAGCACACCGCCTTCAGCACCCCTCCCGCCCACCAAACCAGCGACAACCAACCAGCCGCATGCTCACTACAAAGAGCAGGGTGATGTAGCTCGCTGCCGCAGACCTCCGGCTAGCATTTTGTCTTGTCCGGAGACTAGCGATTATCCCATTCATGCCCATGTCTATCTATGCCTGCTCTCGTACAGGCTGCACAGTAGCAGTATCCTAAACCCCTCCCACGCGCCGGATGGACGGGGGTCGGCGTGTTTCTGACTCGATCCAACCTGCCTCTGTGGCTGAACGAGGTACATTTCCGCAGACCTGTCTCCATACAGGAGCGGATCTAGCGTGTTGCAGAGTCGTTGCAAACTGTCCTAGTTTCCCCATGCTCCCCAGTACTGCGTCGATGGCAATCTCCATTGACGCCAAGCGGCAGCCATCCGTGAAAGCCAGACGACGCTTTATCTGCATACATCCTGCCCAAAACAGCGCTCACAAGCAGACAGAAGCTATAACAAGCCCGCGCACACAAACTGCAAGATCCCGCAAGGCTCCCACCAGCATGCAACCTAGCTCTCCCCCCAAAAGGAGCCTACTTCCCTCGGCCACCGTCCCCACTTCACACCAGCGAAAACTAACCAACTGCATGCTCAATTGCTAGTGCCGGGCACTTCAGCAGACTGCGTCAGACACCCGCCAAGAATGTCATGCTGTCCAGGGATCAGCGCTGATCGCATTCATGCGCGTGTGACAGACACCCGCCACGAATGTCATGTTGTCCAGGGATCAGCGCTGATCGCATTCATGCACGTGTTAACCTATGCCTTGTCCCTTACAGACTGCACAGTTGCAGAGCAGTTTTTACAACCTCTCCCACGCGCTGAGTGGGCTCACCGTGTTCCTGAGTCGATCCACCCTCCATCTGCAGCTAAACAAGCCACCTTTCTGCAGCTCCGATTCCATATCGGCAACCGTCTGGCGTGTTCCAGACTCTCTGCAAACTGCCCTAGTTGGTGCATGCTTCCCAGCAGTGCGTCTATGGCCACACAATAGCTCTGTACGGTGTGGACAACGAAGTGTGCGTTCGCAAGGATACAGAAAGTCTAGCCAACCCGCGCACAGACAATGCCCTATCCCACAATGCTCCGACGTGCACGGAACCTAGCTCTCCCGCCCAAACCAAGCATACCCCTTTCGGCACCCCGCCCCCCTTTACACCCGCGAAAACCAACCAACTGCACTCCTCATAGCAAGTCCAGGCTGATGCAGTTGGCTGCGTCAGGCCTCCTGCTCGAAGCTCGTCTTGTCGAGCGACCAGCCATGGTCGCATTGATGCACATGCATATCTATGCGTGCTCTCGTACAGACTGCACAGTAGCAGTATCCACAAACCCTCCCTCGTGCTGAATGGGCTCAACCTGTGTCAGAGTCGATCCAAAATGCCTCTCTGGCTAACCAAGTCATGTTGCTGCGCTCCTGGCCCACGATGGGAGCGGATATGGCATGTTCCAAACTTGCTGTAATCCGCCCTAGTTGATGCACGCTTCCCAGTATCGCGTCGATGGCCACACAGAT
>NW_013548928.1:0-5470 GCF_000499425.1 Eimeria acervulina | reverse complement strand
AGGGTTTAGGGTTTCAGGGTTCAGGGTTTAGGGTTTAGGGTTTGTAGGTTGAGGGTTTGCTGGACGGTGCAGGACTTCTACTCCGAAGACCGCCAGGGGAGCCCTGCGAATAGGGAAGAATTCGTTAAAAAGTACGCGGGGCTTTAGGGTTTAGGGTTTAGGGTTTAGGGATAGCCGTCAGAGGGCGCCCGAGGGTTTCCATGATGCGGGGCCTTTTGTGGTTTGGGGTTTAGGGTTTAGGGTTTAGGGTTTTGTTTTGCTGCAGCTTGATTGACTTCCACCATTCTGTTCGCATTACCAAGCGTCTCATAGCAGAGGAGAGCAAGGTAAGTCAAACCCTAAACCCTAAACCCTAGATCGCTGAACAGCCCTTTTGTTTTAAGCTTAATAAACCCCAATTAAGGGTTTAGGGTTTGGAGCTCAGCAAAGGGTTTTGAGCGGTTTGCGTGTCTGTCTTCTCCGGGTGTCGGTGGTGTTTGAATCGGAAGGTTTAGGGTTTAAGGGTTAGTAAAGGGTTTAGGGTTTAGGGTTTAGGGTTTAGGGTTTGTGCTTTCAGGACCATTCTTTTTGCTTAGATTTTGAAGAGGTGGAAGGAGGGAAAAATCAAATTAATTTGTTTGAATGCCGCGGCGGTAAACTAACTCGGGTGTATGCGTTCAGAGGTTCGTTTGCTGTTATTGCTGCTGTTGCTGCTGCTGCTGCTATTGCTGCTGCAGCGGGTGTGCTGCTGCTGCGGCGGCGGCAGGTGTGCGGCTGTTGCTGTTGTTGCTGCTGCTATTGCTGCTGCTGCAGCGGGCTTGCTGCTGGTGCTGCTTCTGCTCTGGGGTGTACAGACAGCGAGGACTTAACACTGGAGAAGCTGTCCTTGGATGAGTTAAAGAAGACAAGGATATATCAGCGAGCTTTTAAATACTTCACCAGAAAAGGCAAGCAAAAACCCTATCTAGGGTTTAGGGTTGTTTGCAAGGGTTTAGGGTTTAGGGTTTAGGGTTTAGGGTTTGGCGCTGGCGGTGTTTGCGTTTCAGGGGTTCCTGAGGACGCAAAGCTGGTGTATCACGACTACCTGAACGACCCCGAGGTCCGCGTGGGTTAAACCCTAAACCCTAAACCCTAGCTCTTCTGCCGTCTTTACAGTTATTGCTGAGCTTTGGCGGAAGATATACAATCAGCGGGAGGGGGGCCCCCCATGGGGCCCCCCCTCGCAGGGGGCCCCCCTCTTTAGCTGCAAGCACCACCAAAGCGGGAGGGGGTAGCAGCAAACTCTGAGGGTTGCTGCAACAGCGTCAGCCTTTAGATTTGCTCTGAGGCTGCTGCTGCCTGCGGCTGCAGACTGAACGGGGCATTCAGCTTCTTGTTTAATTCTAGAGGTGCTGCTGTCTGAGTGTTTGTTGCTGCGGCAGCAGCAACAGCTGCTTCTACTGCTGCTACTGCTGCTGCTGCGTTAAGTAGATTGTAATTAGGTTGGTTGCAGTGGAGACATACAGGGATTTGTTATGAAAATATTATTTGTATAAAACAATAAGTTTGCTGCTGTTATGTAGTTGCTGAGGCTCGACGCCGCACGTTGTTTGCTGCTGCGTCTGCACGTACACCCCAGATGTATGCATTCGCCTGAGGTGTACTTACACCCTCAATGCTGCCAATTAGAGTTGGATCGGGGGGCCCCGTGTGGGGCCCCTGGAAGAGCGTAGGGGGCCCCCCATCTAGCTGCGGGTTGCTGTTGTTTTCTTCTTCCCTGGGTAGGGTAAGGAGGTATCCGCAGCAGCAGCAGCAGACGAGTGCAGCAGCAGCAGCAGCAAAGAGCAGCAGCGTGAGCAGCAGC
This sequence comes from Eimeria acervulina, assembly GCF_000499425.1. Taxonomy (NCBI): domain Eukaryota; phylum Apicomplexa; class Conoidasida; order Eucoccidiorida; family Eimeriidae; genus Eimeria; species Eimeria acervulina. The sequence goes on along the minus strand of NW_013548928.1, from coordinate 3,648 downwards.
AGCGAGATATAAGGATGATGAATAATAAAGAGACGGAGGCCTTGTGGTTTAGGCTGTAAGATTAAAGATGCCCCTACAAGTGGGAGAGGAGGATACATATACACCCGAGCAAACTGCAGCTGAGAGACAACAGAGTAGCTAAGGCCCTCTATCATTTGTATCTCTCTTTCTGAGCTGCTGCTTCCTACAAGAAACGAGACAAGAGACATCATTAAAGAGCAGCAGCAAGCTGCTGCATTCATCAGAGACCGGCTGCTGCGCGCCAGCAGACGCCCATTAGGGCCGAACAGCAGCAGAGACACCATCGCTATCGATGTAGGAGCTGACCCGCTGCTGCTGCTGCTGCTGCAGCTGTTGCTGCAGCTGCTGCTGCTGCTGCAGCAACAGCCGGGGAATGATACTGACAGCACAAAGTCCGATGCAAATGAAGGCACCTTCGCCTTTTCTTCTGAATCGAGCAATGAAAGAGAGACAAACTGCTGCCGTTCTTGCTGCTGCTGCTGCTGCTGCTGCTGCTGCTGCTCTTGGCAGTGCTGCCAGTGAGAGGAGACACAAGGAAGAGGTGCAGCAAATAGATCTCCGTCTTCAGGTAGCAACTCCCACGTGCGATTGCTAAAGGGTATTGTAGCAACAGCAAGAGACTGTTCAAAGGAAGGCCAACTCTCTCCTGGGGGCCCCCCCCTCAAATCAGAGGGCCCCCCGGGGGCCCCCCTCCAGGGTATGGGGCCCCCTTGGGGCCCCCAAGAGGCCCTCTGTGGGGCCCCCTGGGGGGCCCCCAAGGGGTCAAATGCATGCAAGAGGCCCCCTGAAACACCGCAGGATGCTGCTGCTCCTGCTGCTGCTGCTGCTGCAGGTGTTGTTGCTTGAGAGAAAGGAGAAGGGGGCACTTCATTCTTTGACTTTGAATTGTCTTCTTCTCCCGCTGGGGCTTGGGGGCCCCATGAGGAAGGGGGGCCCCCTGCACGGAGCTCATCAAACGGTAAAGGGTTTGAAGGCTCTCTATGCTGAGACGTCAACGCCAGTCCAACTGCTGGATAATAATCAAAATACACCGGGAATTGGTGGAGAGGGGGAGGAGAAGTATAGCTAAAGAGGAGGTAATAGCTAGTCGCTGCAGCAAGCAGAAAGAAGCAAGACAGACACCCCAGCAGCAGCAACATAGCAAACAAAATAATACAGCACCACTTCGCCACGCCGAGCAAAGACGAAGCCCACAAACGCCCGGAAGCTGCAACTCCAGCTACAATTTGCTGCAGCAGCTGCAACCCCTCTCGAATAGACAAAGGCCGCACTGCACCAGCCATATGCCTCCCCTCCTCTCCTGTATGCTGCTCTCTTGTATCTGTTTGAGGAGAAGAATAAGCAAAGTTCAATCCATGCGGGGAGGCTTGGTTGTTATCCTCTCCTGGGGGGCCCCTCAAACCCCAAACCCCCCTAGGGGCCCCTGTAGGGCCCCTCTTTGGGGGCCATTGGGGGGGGCTTCTCACTGACTGTCTACGAGTCTCAGAGTTTTGAGGAGAATCAGAGAAGGAGTCTTCGTTATTAGCGGGGGGATACCACGAAGAGGAAGGGTTTGCATTGCAGTGGGCCCCTGGAGGGGCCCCTCGCTCCTCCTTGCTGTCGCCAAAGGCGTGTAAAGCGTCTGAAGCAGGAGAGGCAGCAGAGGATCTCCCCTGCATAGGAGATTTGAATACAGGGCTATCTTTTTTGTCGCTTTCTCTCTTTACAAAAACAGGAGGGGTTCCTTCGGGGCCCTCTCCTGGACCGGCAGGGCCCTCAGTAACAGAAGAGAAACGGGGACCCCTGCGGCCCGCATGGGGCCCCCGGCGCCGGATGCCCTCGCCTAGGGGAACGAACCCTTGGGAGGAACGGCTGCTGCGAGAGGAAGAAGTGTCTGGGCTTTCAGACTTCGCCATTGGTGTGTGTAGGTTTAGAATGCTGCTGCTGCCGATGCGTGTGTACTGCAGCTTCACTCAAAACAGTGCCGCTGCAGCAGCGAGTCAGCAGCAGCAAAACTGCAAGAAGTTGGGACGATTGGCCTCTTGTACCATTTCAGCTTTCGTCTTCAAACTGCATGCACAGTGGACGGACGACACCGCGTGCAGCGGTGAGCGGGTGATCATCGCTAAGGGGGGAAAAATCGGAGAAAAAGACAAATAATTAATTGAAAAAGACACAATTAATAGATGAATTCACACGTACCTAGGCAGAAAACAGCAGACAAAGGCCCCGGGTTAATCAGTGTATAGCAGCCTGCTTGCCTGGCCCTGCTACATCCTGGTACATCATTGGGGCCCCCATAGTATTAACAGGGCTTCGAGTCGGCGGTGAAGGCGATGCATATGCAGAAGAGAAGGGGAATAGTGATGTTAATTATTTGCTTTATTGTTCTGAAATCAATGAAATTCTTGATATAGTATTTACAGCTACAACTCACGAATCCGCTGTTTCATTCCAGTTCAACTTCACCGCCTCTTTCGCTCGCTGTGGGGCTGCACAATGGGTTTATTATGGGGTTGCTTTTCCTCTGAATCTTCTCAAAACTTATTTTGCAATTAATTAAATGAAGAAATTTCGAGGAATAGCAGAAAAGAATCCGCATCAGCTCCTCGTTTCCGTCTGCCTGGCGCTGCATCAGCTGCGCGAGTTGAACGTTGGCAGTGGTAAAAAACTCCTTTCTTGTTTATTATTGTTTGATTAGTTATAAAACGAAATTATATTACTATATGGACGCTAAGTAATTGATTGAATTTGATTGAAAGACCCAAAGGGAGCTGCTTACATTACTACGCATTCACATTCAAGATGAGGCTGCAAGCGGACGTGCTGCGGTATATGACGAAGGGGGAATTTCGTGTGTTGACTGCTGTGGAGATGGGTATGAAGAACCATGAGTTTGTTTCCGCACAATTGATAGAGCAGATAGCAGGTTTGCGCCGGCACTCTATCCGTCAGATCCTGAGTATATTGTTAAAGAACAAACTCGTCTTCCACTGTTCTAAGTCGTACGATGGGTACAAGTTGACGTACTTAGGCTATGATTACCTTGCTCTCAACGCGCTACTGAAGAGAGGCCTCATTAAAGGCGTTGGAGTTCGCGTTGGTGTCGGCAAGGAGTCAGACATTCATCTTTGTGAGGGATCAGACGGCGCCGTGTTAATTTTGAAGCTGCACAGATTGGGTGGGTGCTTTTTCAAGGGAATAGAAGTGCTACGAGAGGGTTTGGGAGTTGGGGCTTAAGAGTTTATGGAGTAGGGTTTGCAGTTTTGCAGCACTTTGCAAAAAAACGAAGAAACGGGATGGCGAGACGCTGCATGCTGACAGAGCAGAGAGCAACCGCTGCTTTTGTAGGTGTGTGTGGTTGTAGGCCGCATTTCCTTTCGCTCCATCAAGAAGAACAGAGACTACATGCAACACAGAACTCACTGTAGCTGGCATTACCTCGCGCACTTAGCAGCTGCTCGAGAGTTTGCGTACCTCAAGGCCCTTCACTCTCATGGCTTTCCCGTTCCTGAACCCGTCGACACCAACCGGCATGCAGTACTGATGGAGTACATCGATGCAATTCCGCTGACTCAGGTTTGTATGCGAATATACACCCGCAACTAATGCAGATTGTAGGGGCTTCGAGGTAGCGAACTGATGTCT
>NW_013548929.1:0-4400 GCF_000499425.1 Eimeria acervulina | reverse complement strand
TATATATATATATATATATATATATATATATATATATATGAGCAGCAGCAATAGCAGCAGCTCATTCAGAGCGAGATACAATAAAGATAGAAAGGAGACAGACAGCAAAACAGAGACAAAAAAGAAAGAGAGTAGACAAAACAAAACATAAAGAGGACAGATACACCGGGAGCGAGACGCATGCAATGCAAACAGGACAAAGAAGACGGAGATGGAGACAGCAGAAAGGAGACACCTGAAGAAAGACACATCTGTCTTACGCCAATCTAGCTGCTAGTTCTGCAGCAGCAAGATCATCAAGCTGAGCGATTAAAAACTCTTTGCTATTTTTAACCGCAAGAGACTCTCGGGGCTTTATAACAACTCCAGATTCCTGTCGTGCAGCAGCACCATTTGCTGCTGCTGCTGCTGCAGACTGCTGCTGATGCCTCCTGCGATGCATGCGCTGATCAGGGGGCGGCTCGGAGTTGGTGAATGCCCCACACAAGTCATCTTGGGGATCGTCTCCGATCCCGATCCCGTTCCCGTCTCCCACCCCACACCCCACGCCGCATGCATCAGCAACTGGAAGCTGAAGAGGCTTCAGGGGACGCAGAAAATAAAAAGCTGAAGAGGCTTCAGGGGACGCAGAAAATAAACAATTATCATCTTGCGAAGCGCTGCATGCGGTAAAAGCCCCAAAAAAGGAAGCGCCAGCCGCTTCAGGCCCCAGCGAGATGAACACAGCAAATCGGTGCTGCATGCAAACAAACAATAAAATAAATAAATATATATATAATATCACTTCATAATAATAATATTATATATACATTATATATTGCTTTATTTTACGTTTCTATTGTTGCTTAGATTTATATACAAACTGTTAATTTATTTATCTTTTTAAATGTATAAACATGCATTAATAAAAAGAGAGACAAAGACAGCATAATTAATAAATATATTATAATAAACTAACACATAGAATGAGAAACAAAGACACGCAAACATATACATATATAAATAAAGATATATATATATATATTTTATTTATTAAGCACTTAAATTAATAAATATATATAAACAAGCAGCAATAAATACACCACAACAAATAAAAAATAAAAATTAGGCGGGTGCATTCACAACAAAAGAAGCAATAAAAAAGAAATACATAAATATAAATGCAAATAAACAAATAAATAAATAAATAAATAAATAAATAAATAAATAAATAAATAAATAAATAAATAAGATATATGAACAAACCTAGCGAAAGAATTACAAAGAAAGACAGAGCCAAGTAAACAAATAAACAAATAAACAAATAAACAAATAAACAAATGAATAAAGATAAAAACAAATAAAAAATAAAATAAATAAACAAACCTAACGAAAGAATTACAAAGAAAGACAGTCTTCACGGTCTGAGGCCTCATAGCAGCATAATGCAGTGCTAACAATCCGCCTAACTCAGCCCCCACAAGATGTACCTCCCTCCCCTTGCTGCTGCTGCTGCTGCTGCTGCTGCTGCTGTTGCTGCTGCTGCTGCTGCTGCTGCTGCTGCTGGGGGTTTGAGTTGTTATAATATCAATAAATGCATCTAAGCCCGCAAGAAGTGAAGACAAAGAGGTGAACGCCGGCCATTGCAAAGATATCAGATGAAACCCCTAAACAAAACGTTAAAATAAACAAATATAAAATAAATTAAATTAACTCTAATTAAAATTAATAATAATAATAATAATAAAATACTTAAGACAGACAGACAATAACAATACCCAAACAAACGCACGAAGAAAGACATATAAATAGATAAATAGATAAATAAAATAAATAAATAAATAATAAGCACTAAAAGAGATAAACAAAGAAAAGCAAACAGACAGCAAAAGAAACAAACGAGCAAAACAAACAAATAAACAGACTACCAACGAAACCAACAGTAGCAGCAGCAGCAGCTGCTGTCTCCTGCAGCAGCAGCAGCAGCAACACTAGCAGCAGCAGCAGCACTAGCACCAGCACTATCACCAGCAGCAGCACTAGCAGCATCAGCAGCACTAGCAGCAGCAGCACTAGCAGCAGCAGCAGCACTAGCAGCAGCAGCACTAGCACCAGCACTAGCAGCAGCAGCAGCAATAGCAGCAGCAGCACTAGCAGCATTAGCAGCACTAGCAGCAGCACTAGCAGCAGCAGACCTTGTCTTTAAATGCTTGTAGCTGCTGAAAGTAGTTTGCTGCTGAGCCGCAGACACCGTGCAGAAACAAGACCAACGGCTGACAGCCGCAGCCTAACTCAAAATATTTCCATCTTAAATGAGGCCTGAGGTGTACATGCACATCAATAAATAAATAAATAAATAAATAAATATAAATATATATATATATGTTTATTTATTGTCATTTGTATTTAAATATATATTAATATACAGATTTATTTATTTGTTTGATTATATGTTCGTGCATATATTTATATATATATATATATATATATATATACATGTATAGATATCTTTATATATATATATATGTATATATATATGTATATGTATATATAGACATGCGTAGATATCTCTATTACTTTATTTGCAAGCGGGCTGTATGAATTGCATCCACGATAATAAACCCTAAACCCTAAACCCTAAACCCTAAACCCTAGTCTTACGCGGTGCGGCAGGATATTTGTTTAGCTGGTACCTCCGCAGTAAACTCTTTAAAGAGTGCATGCAAAGAGACAGAAGGCAGACATTCAACAGCACCGGCGGGTCCTTGGGCTGTCTGCTGCTTCTGCTGCTGCTGCTGCTTCTGCTGCTGCTGCTGATGCATCATCTTGACTGCAGCAGAGTCACTAAGGGCTTACAGCAATATGCATGCATGCATGCATGCATGCATAGCCTTTGCATGCATGCATGCATGCATGCAAATATCCGCATGCATGCATGCATGCATGCATGCATGCAGATCGCTAGCAATCTAGACTGCCTAGACACCCTATCCTGTCGCTTGCTTCAACCAAGGACTCAAAGGATTTGCTGCTACAAGCATCTAGCAGCAGCAGCAGCAGCTGCCGCTGCTGCTGATGCTGCTGCTGCTGATGATGCTGCGGGCGGCAGCAGTGTCTGTCGCTGTCGCTTTTCCTGATGCATGCATGCAGCAGGCATGCAAAAGAGAAAAAGCAGAAGAATAAAAGCCCTAAACCCTAAACCCTAAACCCTAAACCCTCAAGAGATGACGGTTAGCCGCCTCGTCGATCGCCAGCCACCAACGCAGGGATCCCCTGAGGGTTTAGGGTTTAGGGTTTAGGGTTTAGGGTTTGAATGAGTCTGTAGGCGCCTAAGGAATCGTTTCCAGTGTTCACCTTGTTAGCAGTTGCTGCTGCTGCTGCTGTTGCTGCTGCTGCTGCCGCCGCTGCTGCTGCTGCTGCTGTTGCTGCTCGCTCCCTCAAGCGTCTGCTGTATGTAATGATGCATCTCTTCTTTGTCTTGTGTTGTTTTTATATTTTATTTTAAATGAAGATAAATACAACAATCTGCATGCAGAAAAGGAGAAGAAAGAAGTAAAACAAATAGCAAGAGACAGCAGAGAGGTCAACGGGGCTTCAACAGCTGCTGCTGCTGCTGCTGCTGCTGCTGCTGTTTAGAGTGTTAATATGTTCTTTATTTCTGTCTTATACAGATTAATTAATATATTTTCTCATGCTTTACTCTCTTTCTATGCAAAAGCAAGCATTTCAAAGTCGTTCATAGATATAATGCACACACTAACGAGACACTCCAGCAGCAGCAGCAGCAGCAGCAGCAGCAGCAGCAGCAGCAGTAGTAGTAGTAGTAGTGTCTTTTCTCTTTGTTTATCTTTTGTCTCCTTTGCATTTGTTTGTCTCTTTAATATTTCCTTTGCTTTCTCAGACTCTGCTATTATATAACAGCACCTCCAGCATATAAAGACGCTAATATAATAAAATAATAAACATAAACATATACATATAGTCAAATATATATATAATATATATACTATATATATTATATATTATTATTAGCTAATATACAATATATATATAATATATATAATATGTATATATATATATATAATTATATATATTATTATACAAACCAAATGCAGAGTAATTATAAGACAGAGATTTCTGCTATTTTTATAATAATAAATATTTTTATTTATTATTATATTTAATTTTATTAGTCGTCGCCCTGCAAGCAAACAAAAGAGATAGCATCGTCTGTCTCTGTTTTTTATCTGTCTCCTTTTTGTGTGCGCCTCCGTTAAATCTCTTTTATCTGTCTCTATTTTGTCTGTCTCCCTTTTATCTGTCTCTCTTTATGTGTCTCTCTTATCTGTCTATGTTGATCTGTCTCTCTTTATCTGTCTCTCTTTTATCTGTCTCTCTTTTATCTGTCTCTCTTTATCTGT
>NW_013548930.1:0-4781 GCF_000499425.1 Eimeria acervulina | reverse complement strand
TATATATATATTATCTATAAGGCCAGCAAGAAAGAGAAAGAAAGACGCTCAAAGATTTAAACATAACGAATAATAAAACCATCAAAAAAACAGCAAAACCTAAATACATAATTAAAGTTAAAATATTTTATTTATTTAATTAAATTAACCAAATAAATTAAACAAATACAAATTATTTATTTAATTAAACTAACTAAATTAATTAAATAAACATACAACAGCCCGAGTAAATATCCCCTCGGCATTCTTTAAATATAACAAATAAAAAGGCCGAAAAAAGAACAGCAAAATCAAAATAAACAATAAAAGCATTAATTAACTGTTTAATTAATTAATTAAATCAATTAAATCAATTAAATCAATTAAATTAATTAAATTAATTAAATTAATTAAATAAACATACATCAGCCCAAGTAAATATCCCTTTGCCGTTCTTCTTCCCTGCAGAATATTGACCTTCGTATTTTGCTCCGTCAGGCCACTGCTCCATCCCTTGTCCGTGTTGTTTATCTTCCTGCCACTGTCCTTCGTATCTAAAAATAAATAAATTAATTAAGTAATTAGTTTATTTATTTATTTATTAAATGCATTAAAAGGAGATAGGGCTTCTCTCGACGTTTTTTCAGCTCTTCTTGCGGTCTTCTCGCTGTCTATGGGTGTATTTATCTTTATTGTTTTTTTGTTATTTATCTTTTTTCTTTTGTATTTATTATCTAAATATAAATTAATTAATTAATTAATTAAATGCATTTAAAGGGCTGTGAGTTTCTCTGCATGTTTGTTTATTTCTTTATCCGTTTACCTCGCTCTCTATTTATGTATTTATCTTATCTTTATCTTCATCGTTTGTCTTTGTGTTTTTTATCTTCTTTCTATTATCTTTGTTATATTAAAATAAATAAATGCATTAAAGACATTAAAAGGCTTTTGTCTCTGTTAATTCTCTGTATTTGTTTATTTATTCCTTCATACATAATATATATATATATATATATATTTACTTATCTAATTATATGGCTGAATGGCCTAGGGTTTAGGGTTTAGGGTTTAGGGTTTAGGGTTTACCTAGATCCATCTGCATGGTGATATACGCCATGGCCGTGCGCTCTGTCCTCAACCCAATCACCGAAATACACATCTCCATCCACTGCACACAAAAATAAGGGTTTAGGGTTTAGGGTTTAGGGTTTAGGGTTTAGGGAGACAGTCTCTTGGACTTTGTTTGTCTGTTAACCATCAAAGAGAAACAAACTAAAGAAGAGACAAAAATAAAATGAAACAAAGGAGACAGAAAAGACAGAAAAAATAAAACAAAAAAAGATATATATATATAGATAGATAGATATATAGACGTGAAGAGACAGAGACAGAAGAAGAGACAATCAGACACAGAGACAAAGACGAAAGAAGAGAAAAAGATAAAGAAAGAGAAGACAGAGACAGAGACAGAGACAGAGACAGAGACTGAGACAGCACAAGAGACAAACACAAAGAAAGAGACAGGCAAAAACAAAGAGACAAAACAATAAAGAAAAAGAGACAAAAATATATATAAAGAAAGAAGCAAAAGGAGACAGAGAAAGATAAAGACAAAAGGAGACAAAAAAAGATAAAGACAAAAGGAGACAAAAAAATAAAGACAAAGACACAGAAAAAGAGACAGAGAAAGAAAGACAAGGAGACAGAGAAAGAGACAGAGAAGGAGACAGAGAAGGAGACAGACAAGCGGACAGAGAAGGAGACAGAGAAGGAAACAGAGAAGGAGACAGAGAAGGAGACAGAGGAGGAGACAGAGAAGGAGACAAAAGGAGACAGTCTCTGCTCACCATGAACAAACTTTCCTTTTCCTTGCGCCTTGTCGTTTACCCATTGGCCTTCATACCTAAAAACAAACAAAAAATAAAACTAAAAACATATAATTCAGCAGCAGCAGCAAGAGCAGCAGCAGCAGCAGCAGCAAGGGCAGCAGCAAGGGCAGTAGATGCAGCAGCGGCAGCAAGAGCAGCAGATGCAGCAGCAGCCGCAAGAGTAGCAAATGCAGCAGCAGCAGCAAGGAGGGTAGTGGTAATGAAGACTGTCTTTTTTGCTTCCTTGAGCTCCCGAGGGTTTAGGGTTTAGGGTTTAGATCTTAAGGTCTAGGGCTTAGGGCCTATGGCAGAGGCCCTGTGGTTCAACGTGTACGGGATTAGGGTCTAGGGTTTAGCATTTAGAGATTCGATCTTAGGGTTTAGGGTTTAGGGTTTGGGCTTTAGGGTTTATGGCTTCCGTCCTATCCTTAATAGCTCAGGGTTTAGGGTTTAGGGTTTTGTGTAAATGAGCTTATCAGGGGTTGTGGGGTTTAGACTTGTGCCTCAGGGTTTCTTCCTCCTCACTATTTAGGGTTTAGGGTTTAGGGTTTAGGGTTTAGGGTTTACCTGGCTCCATCATCCCAGACCTGAACACCGTATCCGTCTCTTGCATCTCCCAGCCATTCTCCTGTATATACAGCCCCGTTTTCAAAGGCTACTTGTTTTCTTACTCTTCCTCCTCCTATATATTGTGTTTCTGCATGCTTACTCTCATCACTCTGAGCAAGCAAGCCGCAACAAGGGTAGGTATTTATTAACCCCAAACCCTAAACCCTAAACCCTAAACCCTAGGGTGCAGAGAGAATCCGCCTTTGGAAGTTTATATGGGGAGAGATATATATATACGCAAAGAGAAGGAAAATATATATACTTACAACCGTACTGACATCAACTAGGGTTTAGGGTTTAGGGTTTAGGGTTTAGGGTTTAAGGTGTCGTACCCCAAAGATTGCCTCCTCTACCTCTCCCCAGAACCCCCTGGAGCAGCTGCATGCAATATTCCCCATTTTAAGGGTTTAGGGTTTGTTGAAAGGAGCAGAAGTGCAGATGAGTCAGTATATAGGAGGGTTCTCCGGGTGTATACGCAGCTGAGGTGTATACGCAGCTGCCGTTTGGTAGCCTTCTAGCTGTATAAAGACACTTCAAATGAAGGAAATGAGAAGAAATACATTGCGTAACTCCCCTTGGGCTCGACGGGTATATAAACTCTTGTACAAAGCTCCGCAGACACCCGAGAATAGGGGAAGAAGAAGGAGGTAAAAGGGTTTAAAAGACTGACATTTTCGTTGTTTTGCCTTCTAAATTCAAAAGAAATAATATACAAAACAGAAGATATCAGCTTTCCCTCAAAACAAACATAAATAAATGCAGAACAGGGAAGCAGATAGAGCCGTCTGTAACAGCGGCTGTATGAAAACGCTGTACATACACCCCAAGAGCAGCAGCTAATGAAGAAGAAAGAGCGAAAAAAACTTTATTTATTTGTTTTTTTATTTAATTCACAATATATTTACAAAAAAAGAAATACAAACTCTTCCGCTTCAAGTCGCCCATCGTTCGCCAGCCATTCTGGCGTCCCCGCGGGGTGTATCTGCAGGTTGTTAGGGTTTAGGGTTTAGGGTTTAGGGTTTAGGGTTTAGGGTTTGGGTATGAAAGACAATTTTCCGGGTATTTAAAAACTAATTGCACACATTTTTTCTTTGTTTTCTTCCGCTTTTTCTCAGCTACACCGCAGCCCTCAGCTTCAAACTGTAGCAGCGCTCTGTCTGTCTCCCTGAGCTTTATCATTTGTTATTGGTGTTCTACTTCGCCTTGCATGCATTAATAAAGAGTTATTAAAACTCTTAGGTTTCATTTATTGATTTCTCGTTCTCTATTGAACTTCTTTCGGCTGATTTCTTTCTATCTCTTCTGCTGTCTGCACACCTATTGATGTTCTTCTTCTCATTCTTTTGCTGCATTATACTCCCTAAACACAATAAACAATTAAATAAAATATTAACAAACACTTCAACTCCTACATTTGTATACAACTCTACCTAAACACTCTACTCAGACAAACCGCAACGCACCAAAACCCCAGGTGACCGTACAGTCACGCACTTAGCGGCACCTAAGGGGGCCCCCAGGGGCCCCCCAGGGGGCCCCACAGTACCCTTCAGGGGTCCCCTGGAGATGTACTGGGGCTCTTGGGGGGCCCCTCTACCCTCTTAGGGCCCCCGGGATGCCCCTCTACCCCCAACCACTAATAGAGCCCAGGGGGCCCCCCGGGGGGCCCCCTCACGATGTATGGGGGCCCCTAGGGGGACGTCTGACGATATATGGGGGCCCCTATGGGCCCAAAGCACTTAAAGAGCCCAGGGGGCCCCTCAGGGGGCCCCTCGGGGGCCCCCCTGAAGATGTACGGGGGCCCCCAGGGTTTAGGTGGTGGTTGCTGACGTTCCTAGGGTTTGTTTATTAGTAGTTGACTGAGAAAGAAAAGCAGAAGGGTGTTTATAATAATAAGGAGACAGCTGTATGCTTGTCAGGATATGTAGCTGCTGCTCTGGTGTGGGGCCCAGTGAAGAGTGTAGATTAATTTAGGTGTCTCCTTTGCGAACAAAGAAGGAGACAATCAGCTTGTTTTTTATTTAGATTAATATAAAGATGTCTCCTTAAAGAGACAAAAGGGCCTCACATCTGCACTCTCTTGCAGTGGGGTTGTTGTACTGACGCTTCACGGTCGTACGCATCTTACTAGGAAACGAGCTGCTGCTACTGCTGCTGCTGCTCCTGCTGCTGCTGCTACTGCTACTGCTACTGCTGCTGCTGCTGCAGGTAGCTAGTTGGCTAGCTAGCTGTAGTACTGCCGACTTGTAATAGTGGCTAGCTGTAGTAATGACTATATATATATATATATATATATATATATATATTATATATATATACATATAT
>NW_013548931.1:0-2500 GCF_000499425.1 Eimeria acervulina | reverse complement strand
TGCTACAGACAACTCCTCAAGTGCTGCTGCTTCTGCTGCTTCTGCTGCTGCTGCTGCTGCACGTAGCTGCTGCGCCTCAGTCCCTAGCTGCTGCTGCAGCTGCAGCAAAGCCAGTTGCTGCAGCAGCAACAAAAACAGCAGCAGCAACTCAAAAGAAGCAAATGAATAAACTAAACTAACAAATAAAACAAATAAATAAAACAAACAAACAAACAAACAAATTAATCAACCGGCAAACAAATAAAAACAAATAAACAAAACGAAGAAAATTAAGAAAGCAATAAAAAGGATAAAATAAAATAAAATAAATAAAACAAAGACAGGTTAAACAAACAACAATAAATAAAACAATAAATAAAAAGAGATAAACAAATAAATAAAATAAATAAATAAATAAATAAATAAATAAATATAATCTCACCAGGCTTTCGCTGCTACACCCGAAGACAGCGACGCAGCAGCAATGTTTAATTAAGTGCTGCTGCAGCAAAACTCTGCTGCTGTTTGCTGCTTTGCAAGCTGCTGCTGCTGTCAGCAACTCTAAGTAACAGCAACTCACGCTGCCCTCCAGCGCCCCTTCTGCTGCTGCTGCTGCTGTTGCTGTTGCTGCTGACAGATGTGGGGCTGCTCCCAACCCCGTAACAGCAGCAGCAGCAGCAGCATCAGCTGCAGCACCACCACCATCAGCAGCAGCATCAGCAGCAGCAGCAGCAGCAGCAGGACGCCTGTGCTGCTGCGACCCCACAGCAAATACAGATAGCTGCTTGATAAATTTGAGGGGTATATATACTCCTCGGTCGCCTGCAACACGAAGGCGCTGCTGCAGCAGCAGCTGCTGCTGCTGCAGCTGCTGCTGGAAGTATGTCGCTTCACCCGTCAGCAGCTGCAGCACCAACTGCTGGTGCTGCAGTTGCAGCTGCTGCAGCTGCAGCTGCTGATGCTGCTGCTGCTGCAGGCCAGAGGCATTTGCACCCACACTCTGCAGCATCTCCATCAACCACTCAACGCTGAAACCTGCTTGCTGCTGCTGTTGTTGCTGCTGCTCTTGCTGCTGCTGCTCTTGTTGCTGTTGCTGCTGCTGCAGTTGCCGCAGCTGCTGCTGCAGCAGCAGCTGCAGCAGCGCAACAGAGACGCGTTGCAGCTCCTCAAATACATCACTTGGAGAGGAATTGCTGTCAATCTGCTGCTGCTGCTGCTCCTGCTGCTGCTGCTGCTGCTGCTCTCCACAGTGCCAGACGGGGCAGAGGAGGAGGACAAACGCACAAAGGCGTTGAACTTGGGGGCTGCTGCTGCTGCGCTGCAGCAGCAGCAGCAGCAACAGCAACAGCAGCAATGAGCGTGAGTTGCTGCTGTTGCCTTGCAGGTTAAGGGGGCTTTCTGCTGCTGCTGTCTCTTCTGCTGCTGCTGATTCTTTTGCTGCTGCTGCATCTCTTCCTGCTGCCGCTGTGTCTTCTGCTGCTTCTGTCTCTTTTGGTGCAGCAAACAACGAAAATGTTTGTTTAAATACTTCTGTCTCCTCTACCCTAATGAAGGCAGCAGCAACACTCTCCAGCTGCTGCTGCTGCTGCTGCTGTTGCTGCTGCTGCTGTTGTTGCTGCTGCTGCTGCACTTGCAGACTGTCTGGTGCGTGCAGCAGGAACCCAGTGTAGTTCTCCTTCCCTCCTCCCACTGCTGCTGCTGCTGCTGCTGCTTCTGCTGCTGCTTCTGCTGCTGCAGCTCTAAGGCGCTGCAGCGCAGGCGACTGTCGGCGAAGCAGCAGCAGCTGCTGCTTTTGCTGCTGCAAATCAACGCTCGTGTGTGCTGCAGCAGCAGCAAGCAGCCAGCTGACGAAGAAACAAACCTCCGCCGTGTGGGGCCCCTGCTGCTGCTGCTGAGGTGTACAGGCAGCTGATTGAGGCGATAGAGCTTTTAGAGGAGACAGCAGCAGCTGCCTATACACCTCAGTGTTGTCTCCTGCTGCTGCTGCATGCTGCTGCACATCCGGCAGCAGCAGCTGCAGCAGCTGCTGCAGCCCTTGCTGCTGCAGCAGCAGCAGCAGAAATCCCTCATCGATCGATGTGCGGCCCAACTGCAGCAAATAGGCAGCAGCAAACGCAAAAAGAAATATCAATATGTTTATTTTTAAATACAGTATAAATATATAGTTGTATATAAACATAAACATAAATATATATATATATATATTTATTTATTTATTTACTTATTTGTTTGTTTATTAAGCTGTATAATATAGATATACGCGTATACATATATATGTATATATATGTATATATATATATATATATATATATTTATTTATATAAAGCAAATATATACACATATATATGCATACATTTATATATATAATATATAATAATATATATATATATATGCATTTACTTAATTGTATATAAAATATAATAAATATAATAAGATGTACAGTGTACGCTAAACAAAGCCGATAAAAATTAATTTTTTATATTTTTATATTTTTTGTCTTCATTACTTTTCTCTTTTGCTT
>NW_013548932.1:0-2500 GCF_000499425.1 Eimeria acervulina | reverse complement strand
AAATTCAAATCAGACGGCTCTGCAGCAGCAACAGCAACAGCAACAGCAACAGCAGCAGCAGCAGCAGCAGCAGCAGAGAAGGAGCGTCGGCGTGCGCTGGGGTTTGCTGCTGAGCAGCAGCTACGTTTTTTATGTCGCAGCAATTGTGTTAATAGGAGGTCTCTGCTGCTTCCCCCTCGAAAAGATAATGCAGCAGATTTGCTGCTGCCTCCCGAGTTGCTGCTGCCAATCACAGAGCAGCAGCAGCTTCGTGCGCTTAGAAGAAGAAAAGAAAGGAGACATAAAGCGAATGTTGCTGCTTCTGCTGCTGCTGTTGCTGCTGCTGCTGCTAGGGACTCCGAGCAGCAGCAGCAGGAGCAGCAGCACGCCATCAACAGTTCTGATAGTAGCAGCAGCAGCAACAGCAGCAGCAGCAAGGAGGCATCTCAGTTGGATGCTGTTGTTGCAGCAATTCGTTCTTGTACAGTTAGAGCAACGCCAGGAGCAGCAGCAACAGAAGAAGCAGCAGCAGAGATAGCAGCAGCATCAGCAGCAGCAGACGCAGCAGATTTATCTCTTGCTGCTACTGCTGTGTCTTTACTGGGGCGTGCCGATAAAGCAGCAGCAGCAGCAGCAGCAGCAGCAGCAGCACCAACAGCAGCAGCAGCAGCACCAGGAACCTCAATGGCAGCAGCAGAATTGCTGTCTATACCCGGAGGACCCTGGGATAAACCCATCACCCTGCTGCAGCAGCAGCAGCAACAGCAGCAACAGCAGCAACAGCAGCAGCAACAACAGCAACAACAGCAGCAGCAACAGCAACAACAGCAGCAGCAACAGCATCAACATGTGCAGCAACAACAACAGCATGTGCACCAACATCAGCATCTCCATCAACAGCAGCAACATCAGCATCTTCATCAACAGCAGCAACAGCAGCAGCAGCATGTACAGCAGCAGCAGCAGCAGCAAGATGAAGAGGCTAGGTATGAGGAAGACATATTGTGCTACGCATGCGGTGAATTGATATTATTTTTTTCTGAGCATGCAGCAGCAGCAAAAGAGTTTTTGCTGCGCTGTCCGTTGAAGAAAATATATGCTGCTACATTATTAGCAGAGGCATACCCTCTTGATTTCTACGGTGCTTGCAGCGAATATACAGCAGCAAAGAACTCTGCTGCTGCTGCTGCTGCTGCTGTTGCTGCTGCTGATGTTGAGATGCTTCCAGATGAACAGGAAGTGGAGACAACTGAAGGAGAAGACCCAGTAGGTTGGTTGCTGCAGCAGCAGCAGCAGCAGCAGCAGCAGCAGCAGCAACAGCAGCAACAAGGTACTACTACTACTGCTGCTGCTGCTGCTGCTGCTGCTCCTGCTGCTGCTGCACTTGATCGTCCTTTCTATGGTGAATATTTACGCGACTGGGCATACTTACATCTTCCTGAAGGACAGTTTGCTGCAGCAAGTTGTCTTCCTGCTGCTGAAGCATCAGAAGCAGCACCTGCTGCTGCTACAGCACTGCTACAAAGAAATAAACAAAATATTCGAGAGTACTTCCCCGGCTACTGGATTTATAAACCTGAGACTCAAATACTCTACAAAGACAAACAAAGTCAAGCAATGCTCATCGGTGCCGGCATCGACGGGACCTTCCGCTGGGATAATACACCTTGCAGCAGCAGCAGCAGCAGCAGCAGCAACAGCAGCAGCAGCAGCAGCAGCAGCAACAGCAGCAGCAGCGGGGATAGTAATAGTAGCAGCATCAACAGCGGGGATAGTAATAGTAGCAGCATCAACAGCGGGGATAGTAATAGTAGCAACAGCGACACTAGCAGCAGCAGCAGCAGCAGCAGCAGCAGCAGCAAGAAGTCTGGTTTGAGTGCTGCAGCATATCGTGCAGCTTTGATACGGATGGAAATGGCTCTGGAGGAAGTAAGACGAGGGGGTTTTGCTGCAGCAGAAAATCAAGAAGAAGAAGAAGCGCTGCAGTGTATAGGCAGCTCAAATAATAATAATAATAATAATAATAATAATAAATTAAATAATATTAATATCGCGCAGCAACATGAAGAAAGAAATCGCAGAAAATTTTCTCTCAAAACACTCAAAGAAAATTTAGGCCAAATTAATAATACCGATGATATACCTGCAGGTCTGTCTTCATTTATTTATTTATTTTATTTATTTGTTTGTTTGTTTGTTTGTTTGTTTGTTTGTTTGTTTGTTTATTTAATTTGTTTGTTTATTTGTTTATTTAATTTGTTTATTTATTTGTTTGTTTGTTTATTTGTTTGTTTGTTTGTTTGTTTGTTTGTTTGTTTTATTTGTTTCTTCTACTTATTTATTGTTCATTTGTTTGTTCACCTATATCTGTATTTACTTCATTATCTATTTATTTATTTAATATATATATATATTTATATTTATATAATATGTATATGTCTTTACCTATATATATATATATATACAATAATCTATTCATTATGCTTTATTTCTCTGAATTTATATATATAATATATATAAT
>NW_013548933.1:0-4727 GCF_000499425.1 Eimeria acervulina | reverse complement strand
TGCTGCTGCTGCTGCTGCTGCTGCCAGCAAGGCTGGGAAGGGGCGCTGCGCATCGCCGCCGAAACGCTCTTCACCGTCTTCATTGAAGCCACAGCAGCAGAAGCAGCAGCAGCAGCAGCAGAAGGCAACTCGGGTTTCATCTGCTAGCGCTGCACCCGCCCGCCTCGAGGGTCGGAAGGCCAGCGTTAATAGAGCAGCAGGAAAACAGCAGGAGCAGCAGCAAACATCAGCAGCGGCGAACAAGCAACAGAAAACACACCACCGCACAAGTGCACAAACAGCAGCAGCAACACCAGCTGCAGCAGCAAATAAAGATGAAGGTGCCGAGCAGCAAACGACAGCTAGAGATCCTCCACCTACAGAGTCCGGAAGGCCGCGTCGGCATGCAGCAGCAAGAGCAGCTGCAGCAATCCTTGCTGCTGCTGCTCCTCCTTCTGAGGGGTTTTTAGTAATGGATATCCCTGAAGAAGGGACAAGGGAGAAGGAGCAGCTGCTGCTGCTGCAGCGGCAGCAGCAGCAGCAGCAAAGGAGACGCCTCAACAGAGGCACAGACAAAACCAAAGGCAAACCAGAGGGATCGGGATCGGGATCGGGATCGCATCAGCGGAGGTCTGTTGAGGAGAAGCCGGAAAAAGCGGCAGAACGTGATGCAGCAGCACCGCCACCAACAGCAGCAGCAGCAGCAGCAGCAGCAGCAGCACCTGCAGCAGCAGCACCTGCAGCAGCAGCACCTGCAGCAGCATCTGCAGCAGCAGCAAGAGAAGAGGACGAAGCGAAAGGTGAGAAAGACCAGCCTCATGAAGAGGTGCCTTCGACTTGTACAGATTCAAAAGAAGATTTTGTTGCAGAGACAAATAAAAATAATGCACAAGTGAAGAAAGGAGAAGAAGAGCAGCAAACGAAGGGAGATAATATAAATAATAAACATAAGAGTTCGATAGATGCAAATGAAGATGTTAATAAAAATAATGTAGAAGCTGTACGTACAGCAAAAGATCTGTGCGGTAGAGACGAAACAAATAAACAAAAAAAAACTGAGTGTGATGCTGAAGATGTGCGAGTTGAAGTTGAATCCACTTAGGGGTAAATGCATGCATATGAGTCTTTGTTTTTTATCTCTGCTTTATTTCTTTCTTTTAATTCGTTGCTGTTTGATCTGCTGCTTAAGATTGCCTCGCAGCAACAGTAGCAGCAGCGGCAGCAGCAGCAGCAGCAGCAGCTGTCTAAGCATATATAACTTATGCGGCAGCAACAGAGGGAAAATCAACAAAATGTTTTTTACTTTTGCAAACGTTTGCGTTTACTCAACTTCATCATATTTGCTGCATCTATTCACCTTCTGGTGCTGCTTGTTGGTGTAGTTTGTTTGCCGCTACATTATATATATATATATATTTATATATATTATATATTCTATAAGATATATATATATATATATTCATCTTTATATATATAGGACAATACATATGCAAATATTATTAATTTCTACTCCAGCATATCTATATCTCTTGCTGCTGCATCCGTGCATGCTTTCCTTTTGCATGCACTGAGTCTAAATAACAGCAGCAGCGCTCCAGTGGTCTACTGATGGTCCAGTGGGGTGACCAGTGGACCACCGCTCTTTAAAGGATGAAGCTGCAGCGAGATACGCCGATAAGACGCAGAGAAATCGAGGAGTTATATTATGCTTACTCTGTTGAACTCGTTTCTCTTGCGGGCCTTCTGCTGTTGCTGCTTCTGCTGCAGCAGCAGCAGCAGCTGAGCTGCTGCAGCAGCTGCTGCAGCAGCATTGTGTTGTTTGCATAAAGGGGCCTCGAAGGAATAAACTCAGCTGCTGCACTCCTCCTCCTTCTCTGTTTCTTGTGCTGGAGTTGTTGTTATTAGGCAGCTTATCATTATTTGTTTGGTTTTGCAGCCTCCAAATCGTTATTATATATGCGCTGCAATGCATTGAAATCAGACGCTGAGGGTTTAGGGTTTAGGGTTTAGGAAGGCCACCGTGGAGTGTCTCTTCTAATGAGGAAGACGAAGAAGAAGAAGTAAAAATATTTGGAGTTGCTTCATTTAAATTAAATTAAATTAAATCTATTTAATTAAATTAATTTAACTTCACTTAAATTAATATAATTCTGGAGACAGAACAAACGAGAGAGAGTGCACCGAGTTCTTCTTCATAAAAAAACTTCGCCTTAATAATATTAATTCATTATAAGCATTTCTTCTCCCTCTACACATACATGCTTTATATAGATATATATATATATATATATATACATATATATATGTATATACGTATATACATTCACATGTATGCATGCGTATATATACATACATATATATATATATATATTATATGTCTTTGTTTGTGCTTATTTTTGTTTCCATTTTGCTATTTCGTTTGCTTTTAGGGTTTGTTTTATTTATTGTTTTGCTCTTCTATTTGCATGCACCGTAATAATAACAGAAAGAGTAAGAGAGGCATCGGCCTCCTCTTCCTTCAGTTCTTCAACAAAAAAATCCAACAGCTGCTGCAGCTGCAGCGGCTGTTGCTGCTGCTTCAGCTGCTGCAGCTACTGCTTTAGCTGCTGCTGCTGCTGCAGCTGCTGCTGCTGCTGCATGCAGTCTTTACGCTGCATGCAGTATACATTCCCGTTTGGGTGTTTTGTGTTGTGCTGCTGCCACTGCTTGTTTCTCATCTAAGTGCTGCTGCTGTTTGTTCGATGTTTCTTTTTATTTTTATTGTTTGTTTCATTACTTATTTCCTTTTAATATATTTTATATTTTTTATTTCCTTTTTATTTCTTTTATTCTTCGTTTATTTTATTTTATTTTATTTATTTTTATATATTTTTTTATTCAATTTACCCTGGCGCGATTTCTACGCCAACTTTGAGTGCGTCGCCTTCGACTTGCAATTCGTCAAAACGACAAAGAGAATTTGCTGCCTGAGATTAAAAATAAAACAAATAAATTAGATTTAATTAAATTAATTAAATTAAATCAATAAATAAAGATAAAATACAATGACGTAATTAATAACAGCAGCAACACCAAATGCAGCAGCAGAAAGCCGCAGCAGCAGGAACCAGCAGCAGAAAACAGCAGCAGAGAACAGCAGCAGCTGCTGCTGCAGCAAGAGCAGTAAGAGCAGCAGCAGTAACAGCAGCAAAAGCAGCATCAACAGCAGCAATATGTATGCATGCATATGGTGAATGCTGTCGCATCCACAAATCTTCTCGTCTCTTCAAGCGATATTCTCTACATTTACATAATTAATTTAATTTAATTAAATTAAATAAATATAATTAATTAAATATAATTAATTTAATTAATTAATTGATTAATTAATTAATATTTACCTCAAAATACTCAGGGCTTCTATACATAAACGGACCCCTCTTCATCCCACCAGCTGAGAGAATAATCGGAGAATTCAGCGACCCCCAATTCTCCGTCTGTTCTAACATAAGAGAGACATATCTGATTATTAATAAACAAACAAACAAATAAATAAATATAAATATATAAATATATATATATATATTAGATAGAATATAGATAAGACATATCTGTTTATTAATAAACAAACAAACAAATAAATTAATATAAATATATAAATATATATATATATATATTAGATAGAATATAGATAAGACATATCTGTTTATTAATAAACAAACAAACAAATAAATTAACATAAATATATAAATAATATGTTTATATTATATATAGAATATAGATAAGACATATCTGTTTATTAATAAACAAACAAACAAATAAATATAAATATATAAATAATATGTTTATATTATATATAGAATATAGATAAGACATATCTGTTAATTAATAAACAAACAAACAAATACATATGTATATATATATATATATAAGACATATCTGTTTGTTGATAAACAAACAATTAAATATATATATATATATATATATAGATAGATAAGACATATCTATTTATTAATAAGTAAACAAATAAATAAGCATAGGAATAAATATAGAAATATATAAATACATGAATACAAAAATCAGATGTATTTGTTTATTAAACAAATAAAGAGATAAATAAATCTAAAAAGTAATATATCAATAAATATATGAATATATAAATATATGTAATATCCATTTATATATAAATATATAAATAAATAGTAATAATACAGCAAAAGCCTCAGCACCCTCAGCAGCAGCAGCACCCTCAGCAGCAGCAGCAGCAGAAGCACCCTCAGCAGCAGCAGCATCAGCAGCACCCTCAGCAGCAGCAGCAGCAGCAGCACCCTCAGCAGCACCCTCAGCAGCACCCTCAGCAGCACCCTCAGCAGCACCCTCAGCAGCAGCAGCAGCAGCAGCAGCAGCAGCAGCAGTAAGAGTTTAATACCCTTTTTTTGAAGACCGAGTGCCGCAAGGAGCAAACTTAAGACGAAAATATTTGAGGCCTCCAAATATAAATTTACTCGTGCTAAGAAAATGCGAAGCTGACGAAGCGTCGTTACTCCTCCACAGCACTTTCTGTCGTTTGTTTAAATAGAAACAACAAATACACAAACAAATACACAAACAGAAAACAAATACAATAAATATGTATGCATATACGTATATATATATATATATATACATGTGTGTGTGTACATGTATATATGTATATATATATATATATATATATGTATGCATATATATATATGTATACATATATATATATACATCATCGTGATATGTTT
>NW_013548935.1:0-4933 GCF_000499425.1 Eimeria acervulina | reverse complement strand
ACCCTAAACCCTAAACCCTAAACCCTTAAAGAGGCTGACATCGAGTTGACTCCCTTCTCTATGGGCTAGAGACACCAAACCAGCACTCATGATATTGCTGAACTCCATTCCTTTCTAAACCCTAACCCTCAACCCTAAACCCTAAACCCTAAACCCTTAAAGAGGCTGACATCGAGTTGACTCCCTTCTCTGTGGGCTAGAGACACCAAACCAGCACTCATCATATTGCTGAACTCCATTCCTTTCTTCATCGCTACCGTCAGGGCATAGCTTGGGCTGTCTGTGCCTACGGCGGCGCCCCTCAGCTGCAGCAAATACACGCAACAAACCCTAAACCCTAAACCCTAAACCCTAAACCCTAAACCCTAAACCCTTAACCCTAAACCCTAAACCCTAAACCCTAAATCCTAATAACCCCAGATCGTACACCCTAGACCCAAAACCCGAACCCCCGAAACCTTCCCCACAAATCCCATATCCCAAACCCTAGCCTTAAACCCTAAACCCTAAACCCTAAACCCTAAACCCTGAAAGTTTTACATTTCCATCTGTCTCTTCTTTTTTTCTTTCTTCAAAGAAAGACATTAAACCAAGTCTGAGTGCTGTTCGTTTCTGTAATCGAGGATTTCCAGGGTCTTGCTGCTGCATGCGACCTATGCTCAGCTCTTCTTTTTGCTGCGTTTGAGTTGGGGCCCTATACTCTAACCCTAAAAAATCACCTGACAAACACTCCAGCTGCTGCTGCTGCTGCTGCTGCTGCTGCTGATGGTGCAGCTGCAGCAGCTGCTGCTGCTGCTGGGGGTCTGCAAGCTGCAAGGAGGCAGCGGCTGGCACTGCTGCTGCTGCTGCTCCTGCTGCTGCTGATGGGGTAGAAGAGGAATTAAGAAACGCAAGAAGTGCAGCAGATTGCTGCTGCAGCTTCACAATCCTGTCTAGAAGAGAGATCTTAGGGCTGAAGCGGGGGTGGAGAGCCTCCCGCAGCAGCTGCGGCTGCAGCAGCAAAAAAACAACCAAACCCTAAACCCTAAACCCTAAACCCTAGTGCCCTAACAAAGAAGCAATTTGCACGAGAGTCAGAGAAGCCGCTCGAGAGATAAACTCACCCTAAACCCTAGACCCTAAACCCTAAACCCTAATCGAATAAACCTTGAACTTCACCTCTAGGACCCTTGGGCCTTACTGCTAAACCCTAAACCCTAAACCCTAAAACCCTAAAAGCTTACCAAGGAGGATACTCTAAAATCTTCCCAGAGGGGCAGCAGCAGCTCAAGGAGACAGTCTGCAGCAGCAGCAAGAAACTTCGTGCATGCGCTTTTGTTGCTGTCTCCCTTTGAAGAAGATAACGCAGCAGCAGCAGCATCCCAGGTTAGCTGCTGTTCATTTGCTGCTGCAAAACGCCTCTCCCGCCGTGTTGTTGTTGGTGTTACTGCTGCTGCTGCTGCTGCTGCTTCTACCTGCGACGCGTTGGAGCCGCAACGGGAGAGGGAGTCAGTCTGCTGCTTCCTCTGCTGCTGCTGCTGCTGCTGCTGCTGCTGCTGCTGGTGCTGCTGGTGTTTATGCTTGCGGCTGGAGTGTGATGATTGTGTGTGGGGTTGTTCTTCTTGTGCGAAATCTTCTGCTTGGCTGTCTCTCCTGAGACGCCAGGTAGCTAGCTGGCTAGCTACCTGACCAGCTAGCTGGCTAGCTGCATAGCTAGCTAAACCCTCTCCCCCTGCCTCCCCCTCAGCACGCAGCAAATGATGAATCCCCAGATACTCAGGAGGGATTTTAAAATAAGATAAAACCACAACACAAGGAGCGACGAAACGCCGCTCGAAAAACATCCTTTTCGCCTGAACACACAAACCCTAAACCCTAAACCCTAAACCCTAAACCCTAAACCCTAAACCCTGAAAGGATTACTAACACTATACCCCAAAGAACAAACAAACAACATAACAACAGTCAAAGAACTGCGAATTCTAAACCCCAAGAAATGCCTCCAATACCTCGTCAATGTACACCTGATAAATAGGTTCGAGGGTTTAGGGTTTAGGGTTTAGGGTTTAGGGTTTACCGGGGAAAAGCAGCGCTTGGAGTACGCGAAGGCGGCGAGAGTATGCAGCAAATAAACATGCTCGCCCAGCAGTTGAGGCTTCACTACAAATGCGTCTCCTAACAAGCTGAAACACGTACCCAAACCCTAAACCCTAATCCCTAAACCCTAAACCCTAATCCCTAAACCGAAAACCCTAAACCCTAAACCCTAAACCCTAAACCCTAAGCCCTAGCCCTTATGCAACAAGGCGGAATTTGTACACTGGGGGGTCAGTTTTGTTCCTGCTGTTGCTGCTGCTGCTGCTGCTGCCGACGCTACTGTTGCTGCAATGGCAGCAGCAGCAGCAGCAGTAGCAGCGGCTGCTGCCACTGCTGCTGGACTTGCTGCAGCAGCCGATGCTGCTTCTGCTGCTTCTTACTTTTTTGCGGCTTTCATTGCGGTAAGCTCCTTAAGGCGATGCTCTTCAACAAACCTGAGGAGTCGCCAAAACCCTAAACCCTAAACCCTAAACCCTAGCTAGAGCCATCTCGAGTGGGGGCAACACCGTACACGCTTCGTCACCGCATTTCAATTTAGCGTGTAGGGTCTAGGGTTTAGGGTTTAGGGTTTACTTGTAGAAGGCAAGGAGCACCATAGGGTTTAGCAGGCCGTAGAGGAGGGAGCGCTCGCTGGTGGTCTCCAACAGGTAAGAGGCCCGGCCTGCAATACAAAAACCCTAAACCCTAAACCCTAAACCCTAAACCCTAAACCCTCAAACGGCATCCTCTGGCTACTCGTTTTTCTGCTGTTTCTCCCACCTTGCCTACTAAACCCTACCTCTAAAACCCCTCCTCCAGACCCTCCCCACCCAAACCCTAAAACCGCTAAACCCTAAAACCCCTAAACTCTGAAACCCCTAAACCCTAAACCCTAAACCCTAAACCCTCACCTGCCTCTCCCTGGAGTTCCTTCAGCAACGCTGCCACATCTTTGCGGCCTACAAGACTAGTAAATGAATTCTTTTTTGATGTTCTTCTAAAGGGGGCCCCCCAGGGGCCCCCCCGTGAACAACAATTACCTCTATCCTCCCCCTTTACCCTCGGGGGGCCCCTAAGGGCCCCTCGGTGGGGCCCCCAATGGGGGGCCCCCCAATTAGGGGCCCCCCAATGGGGGGCCCCCATCTGGGGGGCCCCCATACGGGAAGCCTCAATATGGGGGGCCCCCATATGGGGGGCCCCAAACGATGCCTCTTCTGCTGGAGGGGAAGCTAATAGCATCTGATCGTCTTGCTGCTGCTGCTGATGTTGCTGCTGCTGCTGCTGCTGATGCTGTTGAGTCTGCTCCTCTTGCTCCTCCTGCTCCTGGTGCTGCTGCTGCTGCTCCTCCTCCTCCTGCTGCTGCTGCTGCTGATGGCGCAGCCGGTGCTGCAGGAGCTCTTCGGTGTACTGCCATTGTGGCTGTTGCTGCTGATCTTGCGTTTGCTGCAGTTGCTCTTGCTGCTGCTGTAGCTGCTGCAGCAGCAGCTGCTGCTGAGTTGTTTTTTCTTCGTAGGTGAAGGAAGCGTCAACAGCAGCAACAACAGCAGCAGCAGCTGCTGCTGCTGCTGCATCAAGAACGGGAGCAGCAGCAGCACTGCTCACCTCGGAGGGGGGCCCCATAGCTTAATAGCTGGGAGGGCCTCGACTGTATGTAGGGGCCAGGTGGCGGTAGAAAACCATCTGGGAGCGATAAACCCTAAACCCTAAACCCTAAACCCTAAACCCTCGAACCTGAACCCCGAAGGGCAGGTTGAGGCGAAGCTGCGCAGTTGCAGCTCCAATAATCCCCCCGAAAACGCTTTAGATGCAACTGAAAGCTAGGGTTTAGGGTTTAGGGTTTAGGGTTTATGTGTGGACGCTAGAGGCAGCAAGCCAGCCCGGCAAGGCCTGGGTATTTGCGGGCCGTAGGGTTTAGGGTTTAGGGTTTAGGGTTTATGGTTTAGCTATTATTGAGCCCCTATGTTAATTGTCTTGGCGTTGGGAGGGATGGATGCTGCGGAGACCGAAGGTTTGGGGTTTAGGGTTTAGCGTTTAGGGTTTAGGGTTTAGGGTTTGCTCCTGGGGCGCCAGGGCCTCGCGTGCCTGGCTCTGAGCAAGACCGCTGCTGAGTCTGTTGATAATAGGAAGATAAAGATAAAATAAATTAAGAAAAGAGAAAAAGAAGCAGCAGCAGCTAAGCGGATATGCTGCAGCAAGTGCTGCAGCAGCAGCAGCAGCAGCAACAGCAGCAGCAGCAACAGCAGCAGCAGCAGAACACAAGAGAAAGCAACGGCAAACAGAAATGCAGCGGGGGATGAAACGCGCGCTAATGAGACAAGAAGAAATATCAATATACTTCAAGATTTAGCAATTAGGGTTTAGGGTTTAGGGTTTAGGGTTTAGGGCTTCTGCCCCGCCCGCACCGCCGCCACTGTCGATACCGCTGGTCAGCCCCCAGCTCATAGACTGCCCTAAACCCTAAACCCTAAACCCTAAACCCTAAACCATAAACCCTAAAGCATAAACCCTACACCCGAATTTTCCACAGCTTCCTTTCGATGAAGGAGCTGTCGATTCAAGACCCTAAACCCTAAATCCTAAACCCTAAACCCTAAACCATAAACCCTAAACCACCACAACACGAGTTGTCCCTTGCCTAGCAAAACCTGAAACCTGAAGCTGAAGCATCTACGGTGTATAGGAAGAATAGATAAGCAGAAGTGAGGGTTTAGGGTTTATACAGCCCAGTCAGGTATGATATCTAAAGCCACAAGGTGCTCAGTGCACAAGGGTTTAGGGTTTAGGGTTTATGCATTCCAGGGTAAAGCACTTGAAGCAGAGAGAGAGAGAGAGAGAGAGAGAGAGAGAAAGAGAAGCAGCGCCTATCAATTAGGGCATG
>NW_013548936.1:0-5022 GCF_000499425.1 Eimeria acervulina | reverse complement strand
ATCCGCATATGCACTGAAGTACACAAACAAATACGCATAAATACACGTACACATACATGTATAGATGCATACATGCATCCATACATATGTAATATATATTGTATAATATACAACATATAGATTATATTATATATTTTTAATATATACATATATATATAGTACATGTGGCGTACACATACACACGCACACACACACACACACACACGCACACAAACACGCACACAGAGAGATGCATATGCATATATACATAGACAAGAAGACAGTAACAATTATATTTATATAGATGTATATGTATATATATGTGTAGATATAAAGCCATGAGTATTGGGGCTGCGCTGGTAGGAAGCGTTTAGGAGGTCAGTGCAGTTTAGCGCGTCCAACAGATAATGAAGTCCGGGGTGTCTGCATGCGTATGCATGTGTACATCATATATATATAATACATAATATATGCTGTATATTATATATTATATGTAGTACATATGCGTGAACGCATGCATGCAATACCCCGTACAAAGGGTGTAAAAAGGTAATAGCAACAAAGTGTAGAGCGCATAAATGTAACACCGCTAAAGTGTAGGGTGTATAAAAAGGTAATATTGATGGAGTTTCGGGTATATAGCGGTAATACTGATAGAGTTTAGAATGCGTAGAAGTAATATCGATAGAGTTTAGGCTGTAAGAAGGTAATTTGATAGAGTTTAGAACCCCTTATAGTAATATCCATAGAGTTTAGAGTGCATGAAGGTAATACTGATAGGGTTTAGGGTGTATAAAGGTAGTACTGATAGAGTGTAGATTGTATAAAGGTAATACTGATGGAGTCTAGAGTGTATAAAGGTAATGGTGATAGAGTTTAGGGTGTAAAGAGGTAATACTGATAGGGTTTAGGGTGTATAAAGGTAATACTGATGGAGTTTGGGATGTATAGAGTTCATATCGATGGAGTTTAGAATCCGTAGTAATGTCGACAGAGTTTAAGTGTATAAAAGTAATACCGATAGAGCTGAGGGTGTAAAGAGGTAATACTCATGGAATCTAGGGTGTATGAAGGTAATACTGATAAACTTTAGGGTGTATAAAGGTAATACTGATGGAGTTCAGGGTGCAAAGAGGTAATACTGATAGAGTGTAGGTTGAATAAAGGTAATACCGGTAGAGTTTAGAGCGGAAGAAAATAATATTGATAGTTTCGGTGTAAAAAAATAAAAATTGACGGAGATTGGGGTACAGAAAAGATTTAAAGTTTAGGGTTTTGTTTATCCTGTCCCTTCAATTCTTCCCCATTTCTCCGACCAAGTTTTGTGCACTGTAGCGCAGAGATCCATCTTATCATCAAGAGCAGCCATGATAATTTTGACTGCTTTTATTTTCCCCTTAACCTCTGCTAGCACTGCACGTTCTGTTTTCCAGCTGTTTCTTGCTGCTGATGCTCGTTTGTCTGCTACCTCTAAAAGGCCCTCCATCTTGGCTAACCATGAAGCTCTATCCAGGTGTCTAGCCACATCTGCATCAAGTACGCGTAAGAAACTTTCTTGATATAACTCTGCACTCATTAGACCAAATAGGTAACCTTGAGCTTGTAGTCGCTCTTCTTCAGGCATAGGCTCTTCCAGTGCCTCCATGATAGTTCTTATTTTAGTTCGGCTTGCCTCAAGTGCCTCTCTCCCTGCTTCTCGCAGTCCAAGCACCCGGTGCTGATGTTCTTCTTGCGCTTCCCACTCTGTTAATAAACCTTTCCGCAGCGCGCTTTTAAGACTAGGATCCGTCACAAGCTTTCGCTCGGCTTTAAGCCCCCAGAGTTTATCAGAGAAGATAGCAATCGCTGAATGGACTTTAGACTCAAAGTCTGCAACGCAGTTTCGCAACTCCTGCTTTAGCTGCAGCGCCTGCTGCCGCATTGGCGGTGTCAGTACATCTATAGTCATAACGCGCAGCAGCGTATTATAACGAGAACGAACATCTGTTTCTAACAACGCCATATCACTCAAAGCAGCTCCTGCTGTCTTGCGAGATTCATCATCCATCCAGAAGAGGCTGTTTGCTTCTTCTTTCATTTGTTGCAGTTTCTGCAATGCTTGCTCCCTGTCATCATCAAGAGTGGGGGCCTCCATTGCCGTAAGACCCGCCATTTGCGCCTGTGCGCGGCGTATAGACAATAGCAGATGCTCCTCCTGAAGCCCAGCAGAACGAGCCCGAAGCTGCTCTCTTCTTGTTTTCAGTGCTTCCTCTGCTTCTTCCAGCTCCTTCGCTGTGCATTCCTGCCTCTCTTTAATTGCCTGGGCCTCCTCAAGGCCCTTCTTTGCTGCCTCCGTCTCCACCGTAATATCTCTCTGGATATCTAACAATAGAGCCTCGCGCTCCCTTAGCTGCTTTCCCTCTGCTGCGTATACTCGCATGCGGTGCTCGCTGTAAGCAATACCAATTATAACACCAATAACAGCAGCAAGGTAAATCAGTCCCTTACGGAGCCGCGGCTCTTTCCAGTATTCTTCGCTCCTCTGATGCATACGGCGAGATAGCTCTCTAATCGAGCTACCTGCGCTGCGCAGAGCCCTATTCCATGCCTCTCTACTAGCATCTCCTCCTTGCACGCCAACCTCCCCCCAGCGCCTCGTAGACTTCTGATGAGGCTGGGGGCCCTCTAGGGGCCCCCAATGGCGATCGGCATACCCTAGGAGTGGCTCTTTAGAAGCGGAAACTGTATGGCGCCGGGAAGAAGAAAGGTTAGAGCCTACTCCACGATCTACTATCTCGTGGTCTCTATCTGCTGCTGCTGCGCCTTCATCTTCAACAGGCATCTGCTGCACCCCCTGCAAACCCTCTTCAGGAAGAACCCCCTCACCCCAACCCTCAGGAACACCCGCATCTAAAACAGGGTAAGGGGAGGGGGCCCCCATTTGGCCCCCGTAGAATCGAGCAGACTTTCCTGCGCCATCCAAGTCTCTCGCCACTGAGACGACAGGACCTCCTGCTGCTGCAGCGGGACCAACGGCTGCACCAGCAGCAGCAGTAGCAGCAGCAGCAGCAGCAACCGCTGCAAACCGCAGTGGACCACTCCCCCAAATGCCACGCAACTCAGTCATCCTCAGAACAAATGCAAGCATTCCTATGCACACTGCCCGTACGGGGTGTATCTCCAGCTGAGCTGCCCCCGTCAGCCCTGGAGCGCCCCTTCAACAAGCTTACTGACACGTCGCCTGCATACATGCATACAGGCAGGCATGCAGGCAGGCAGAGGGGGTAAGAGGGGAGGGGTGAGCAGCCCCAGGGGCCCAGGGGCCCTACTGCTGGAGCCAAACCACACCTATACGGGTAGCCTACTGGGGCCTAGAGGGCCTTCTACTCTCTAGGGGTAAAAGCGAGAAGAAGCCCCTCCATTCATTACACATCCCGCGGTATACAAGCCAGAAAGGGGCCCTGAGGAAGGAGAAGGCCCTCGCTGCGAGCTGCAGGCAGCAATGGGTGGGGCCTCAGTAAGGCCTGATAGGAAGACTGCTATGAGACTGCTGCATGCAGCATGCAAGCCCTCCTCTCAACTTATAATTCTAAAGAAGAAACTAATATAGAGGAAAACAGAGAGAGTTGCACGCACTGCTGCCTGACCACGATCGCCGCGAGGCTCCCCCAGTTGCCCGTTCAATATTGGGGGGAAGAACTGTATGGGAGAAGAAGAATCTCAATAATGATTGTACAGCCAACTAAAATATCCTTTTAAATTCACTTCTTTAAGCTGTTAAAGGGTACAACAACCACACTCATCTGCATGCGCCTCACTAACAGACTCGCCTCCGCAGGAGGCGGATCCCTCCCACGCCTGCCATTGCCCGTACAAGGTCCGTTCTGCCTTACTTCCGTCAGAGTACAAGTACTCAGCAATATGCTTATTTGAAGCTTGAAAAGATAAATAATACAATTAAAGGAGCATTACAGAAACGCGCAAGGGGAGTCGCGTTGCTCCTCCCAGCAAGCAATGCAAACCCTCTTGCTGCATTGTTGAGGCAGGCGAGCTGTCTGCGTTTATATTAGGTGTTGCTAAGAGAAGTTGCAGTGGCTCAAGTTAGAAATTACCTATAGTTATTCTTTTAAAGGTGAATCCTGCCCATAAAAAACGAGAAAAAAAAACCTCAACGACGGTTGCTAGTCCGCCTGTAACACGGTCTGCCCCAGTGGGGATATGAAGCCTTACTTAATCTTAACAGACATTTTGAACAAAGACACAGGTACAATTGTTGTTCTTTTGCGCGCATGCAGTTGTCTACTGTGTTTGTGCAGACAGTAAACAGGGTTGGCTTGCAGGCCTTAATCCACGCGGAAGCGCCTTCCAGCAGAAGTTATAACGAGGTGTACTGCAACTCGTCTCAGGCCCCCTCCTCTGCCCCCAGCCTTAGGCCCTTGTTCATCCGTACGTAGAACGTCTGGGGAGTGGAGAGGGAGCCCACTGCTATTTAGGGATTCTTACGTTCTATCTTTTCGCTCGGCGCCTCTCGCAACCGTCCTCGGATGACGCCGCGGAGTCCCGTTACGCTTTCGAAATAATAATAATAATCATACTAATAATAATAATAATAATAACCCTCACTTGTTGTGGGCCAGTTTAGCACGACGTAGCCCTAGGCAGGCGGGGGGCGACTCAGTGAAAGGGCTCATGCTGACTCTACAAACACTATTGAGGTATGTGTGCCCAGAATAAAGGAGCAGATGCAAGTTTTAGCGACACCAAAAGCATCTGCATCATCTGCTGGAAGAAAACTGGACTCGGTGTTCCAAGAAGAAAGGGGAAGACACTCCCTACACATTGCGGAGACGCTGCAGAGTACATCGAAAAAATGCGTTTACTCCGTCGTGATGGCCCTCAGAAGATAGCAATTTGGGCTTATATGTTCCATTTAACTGCTGAGAATATCAGTCTTCAGTCGTTTCCATCCTGGCATGTGCGCGATTTTTTCTTTTGGATAATCCAACGCTCCAGAACGCTGGCTTTCAAATACCCC
The DNA here is from genome assembly GCF_000499425.1 of Eimeria acervulina. NCBI lineage: Eukaryota > Apicomplexa > Conoidasida > Eucoccidiorida > Eimeriidae > Eimeria > Eimeria acervulina. Next base: position 29 of record NW_013548936.1, on the reverse strand, counting down.
TAGCTCACAGTAGGTACAGTCCCGGCCCG